>NW_024879579.1:162858-207554 GCF_900700415.2 Clupea harengus
TTCCATGTGGTTTTGACAGTCAAGGTAAAGAGAGAAAATAGGTCGCATAGTTGACACTGACCGTTGAGGCATGGCTACGTTTTAGTTAACTCCATACAGACATTGAGGGTTTTTGTCAAGGTCTGTTACACTGTGGTTGCCGTTGCACAATGATTTACATCTCGACAAAAACTGGCAGCGAGCCTTCAAGATGGACGTTGTGTATATCTGTGTGAGATATTCCAGTTAACACTGACATAGTAATTACAAATGTTTTCGTTTTAAAAATAATTAATTTAGTTAATAGTTCATTTCTCATAGCTTATAGGTTAGTTTTTTTATTTGCATTGGTAAATTAGTCACATTTTCAACCAACTAATCCCGGCCAACGAGAAGAGACGTCGATGTTTGTAGCTTGTTTACTTGTAACTTCACTTGTTAGTCTGAAAACAACGTACAATCATTCGGTTCACTTTGGCGTCTGTGTAGCTGTTTCTAAAATCTAACGAGTATCGGACTAAACCGGACTAAACACACAAGCCTGTGCATGTCAAATCAAAAACCTCCTTATGCTTTTCATTCCATTTTCAGTTTCTGTACTGATGGTCACCACACTGTGGCCGTAGTTATCACAGTGACTCATACAGGAGAAAAAAAAACAGACATCTGTCCGGGTCTTATTTAGTAACGCGAGTGCAAAACCTGTAGGTTTAAATAATGAAATACGTGTAGCCTTCAACAATTTATCCTACTTTTGCATCTTAACGCCAATTCAACTTGAGTGTCAGTGGTTTTGTCAGGTGGTAGGTAGCAGCGATTGCACACCAATACAACTTAGCATAAAACAACGAAGCACACTAATAAAACTTAGCGAGATAGTGTGCTTGCTTCCTTCCTTTGCAATGCTGTGTGCTTGAGCAATAATAAAACTTTCGGATAACAACATGTTATCACGTAATAAAACCTTGTCCATATGGTGTTGACTGTTCATTTTGTGTTCATCAAAACATCTCACGATGATGTTGACTTTTACATAGTCACATTTGTCAGTGAGGCACAGGGGGACCATCACCCATCATCATTTTACACAATTATTACTATTAACCTGTTTAGCATATAGGTAAACAAATCCACTGGTGGAATCAGTTATCATAACAGGAGGTTCCGCTCTCGCCTATCCCATACATAATGAAGTCAATTTGCATTGTTTACAAGAGACTGCTGTGACGTTTTTAATATTGCTATACACGTCTGACAGCTTTTCTAATTAAACAAAAGACTACGATAACTATTGCTCTGTCTGTCTTTATACCGTAGTTGTTTATTTTCCATGTTAGCAATTAGTTATTTTCTTTCAATACATACATTATTTGTGTGTATACACATGTGTATAGTCTACATACACATTCTTTTCCCCAGTATATCGCGGTGAGGCCAGCCTACAAAATTATTATTATAAGGTCAGAGCGTTCTAGAAGATATGCATTTTCCAGTTTTGTCATGTCAGATACAACTGCGGCCCAAGCTCACAGTACAGGATTGCTTCACAGAAACACCTAGCCTGTAATGATCAGCTCCATCAACATCCCAGTCCCCAATCCAGTGGTTATTCACGGATTGTCTGATTATGAGTATGATGTCTGTCAAATCTGTTAGATTTGAAAAGCTAAAAGTATACAGCTGAACGAGTAAACTGTGGAATTGGCAATAAGTGCGCTGGTCTGCAAAGTCAACAGTGAGCTTTTATTCAGAGAGTAGTTTTTGTAATGGGATGTATCACTGTGGTACCCCCCGTATAGCACACTGACAAACTCAGTGACAAAAACCTCCTCCCCCTAAGTTACAGTACACTGACATATCTGTGACACATCACAGGAACAGCACTTCACTGGCATATTTTCTACATCAGAATGACTGATTTAAGAGTTTTGTAGATTAATGTGAATTTAGGTGGCAACATAATATTCTAAGGTTGAAATCAACAGAAGTTGACCCATGAATAGAAACACGGTAAGTTCATGCTTTATTTCTGTTCCATCTCTACAGTTCTGCTTGTTGTAAGGTTATGGATCTGATTATAAAACACTTAAATTCAATTTAACAATTTGACTCCTAATCTAAAGACATTTTGCATTGAGTCTGTATGAAGTCAATGGAAAAAGCATAGACCTACAAAGACTGCCGTGGCATTGAATTAGTAATTACCTCTACTGCCATGATCAGTGTCTGACTTGACCTTTTAGACGATCCAATCACTTTCAATGTAATTTAGATTGATGGTCATAAGCCACAGCCCTGCCTCAAATGAATCCAATAAAACAGTTCCAGACCACAAAGATTGCAGTGAATGTGAGATAACCAGAGCAAAACTACAGGGACCTCAAGCACTAAACACACGATTTATCTATCTGTGTGTCTTCCTGTCTGTCTGTCTGTCTGTCTGTCTGTCTGTCTGTCTGTCTGTCTGCCTTAGTTATTTAGTTTCCAGGTAAGTCATGACAGATATTACTGCGGCCCAAGCTCACAGTACAGGATTGCTTCACAGAAACACCTAGCCTGTAATGATCAGCTCCATCAACATCCCAGTCCCCAATCCAATGGTTATTCACGGATTGTCTGATTATGAGTATGATGTCTGTCAAATCTGTTAGATTTGAAAAGCTAAAAGTATACAGCTGAACGAGTAAACTGTGGAATTGGCAATAAGTGCGCCGTTCTGCAAAGTCAACAGTGAGGTTTTATTCAGAGAGTAGTTTTTGTAATGGGATGTATCACTGTGGCCCCAGCCACACACTGACAAACTCAGTGACAAAAACCTCCTCCCCCTAAGTTACAGTACACTGACATATATGTGACACATCACAGGAACAGCACTTCACTGGCATATTTTCTACATCAGAATGACTGATTTAAGAGTTTTGTAGATTAGTCTGAATTTAGGTGGCAACATAATATTCTAAATTGAAATCAACAGAAGTTGCCCCATGACTAGAAACACTGTAAGATCATGCTTTATTTCTGTGCCATCTGTAAAGTTCTGCTTGTTTTAAGGTGTATTTATGTGTATTTATCTATTTTTTTATTTACTTTTTCCTTACAGTGCATTTACTCATTTAGTCACATTTGTCAATGAGGTACAGGGGGACCATCACCCATCATCATTTTACACAATTATTACTATTAACCTGTTTAGCATATAGGTAAACAAATCCACTGGTGGAATCAGTTATCATAACAGGAGGTTTCCCTCTCACCTGTCCCATACATCCTGAAGTCAATTTGCATTGTTTACAAGAGTGTAAAGTCTACCGACAAAAAACATTTTCTTCAGTATATCACAGTAAGGCCAGCCTGCAAAATGATTAAAGGTCAGCGCGTTTGATATGCATTTACCAGTTTTGTCATGTCAGATACAACTGCGGCCCGAGCTCATAGTACAGGATTGCTTCACAGAAACACCTAGCCTGTAATGATCAGCTCCATCAACATCCCAGTCCCCAATCCAATGGTTATTCACGGATTGTCTGATTATGAGTATGATGTCTGTCAAATCTGTTAGATTTGAAAAGCTAAAAGTATACAGCTGAACGAGTAAACTGTGGAATTGGCAATAAGTGCGCTGGTCTGCAAAGTCAACAGTGAGCTTTTATTCAGAGAGTAGTTTTTGTAATGGGATGTATCACTGTGGCCCCCACTCCATCACAATGACAAACTCAGTGACAAAAACCTCCTCCCCCTAAGTTACAGTACACTGACATATCTGTGACACATCACAGGAACAGCACTTCACTGGCATATTTTCTACATCAGAATGACTGATTTAAGAGTTTTGTAGATTAATGTGAATTTAGGTGGCAACATAATATTCTAAGGTTGAAATCAACAGAAGTTGACCCATGAATAGAAACACGGTAAGTTCATGCTTTATTTCTGTTCCATCTCTATAGTTCTGCTTGTTGTAAGGTTATGGATCTGATTATAAAACACTTGAATTCAATTTAACAATTTCACTCCTAATCTAAAGACCCCTTGCATTGAGTCTGTATGAAGTCAATGGAGAAAGCATAGACCTACAAAGACTGCCGTGGCATTGAATTAGTAATTACCTCTACTGCCATGATCGGTGTCTGACTTAACCTTTTAGACGATCCAATCACTTTTATTGTAATTTACATTTACATTTACATTTACATTTAGTCATTTAGCAGACGCTTTTGTCCAAAGCGACGTACAAGGGAGAGAATATTCAAGCTACGAGCAATAGAACCTGGTGTAACAATAAATAAATACTACTTTACATAAGAAATATAACAAAATGAAATAAAAAAGTACATTTACATTTAGTCATTTAGATTGATGGTCATAAACCACAGCCCTGCCTCAAATGAATCCAATAAAACAGTTCCAGACCACAAAGAGTGCAGTGAATGTGAGATAGGCAGAGCAAAACTACAGGGACCTTAAGCACTCAACACACGACTTATCTATCTGTTTGTCTTCCTGTCTGTCTGTCTGTCTGTCTGTCTGTCTGTCTGTCTGTCTGTCTGTCTGTCTGTCTGTCTGTCTGTCTGTCTGTCTGTGTGTCTGTCTGTCTGTCTGTCTGTGTGTCTGTCTGTCTGTCTGTCTGTCTGTCTGTGTGTCTGTCTGTCTGTCTGTATGCCTTAGTTATTTAGTTTCCTGGTAAGTCATGACACATACGACTAAGTCCCAAGCCCATAATACAGGATTGCTTCACAGAAACACCTAGCCTGTAATGATCAGCTCCATCAATATTCCAGTCCCCAATCCACTGATTGTTCACTGATCTGTCTGTCTCTCTGATCAATACACTATGTGTCATCAAGTCATCACTAACAAATATGTCTTGTCCTTACTCTTCAATTGTTTTCAAACTTTATTGTTACCCCTTTTCATTACATTACAATTATAATGTCTGTCAAATCTGTTAGATTTGAAAAGCTAAAAGTATACAGTTTAAAGAGTAAACTGTGGAATTGGCAAAAAGTGCGCCGTTCTGCAAAGTCAACAGTGAGCTTTTATTCAGAGAGTAGTTTTTGTAATGGGATGTATCACTGTGACCCCCCGGAGCACACTGACAAACTCAGTGACAAAAACCTCCTCCCACCTAAGTTACAGTACACAGTTACAGTTGTGTAGATAAGTGTGAATTTAGGTGGCAATATAATATTCTAAGTTAAAATCAACAGAAGTTGACCAATGACTAGAAACACTGTAAAATCATGCTTTATTTCGGTGCCATCTGTAAAGTTCTGCTTGTTTTCAGGTGTATTTATAATCCATTTTTTTATTTACTTTTTCCTTACAGTGCATTAAGTCATTTCAAGTGTTTTTAGAGACAAACAAAGAAACTGCACGTCGGGGTCCTGTTAATCCTGTCGGGATTTAAAGGCGATTTAAAAGATGATTCTAAAGCTATAAAATGGTCCTCACATAATAATCGAAATTGGTCCAAAAATAAACACATAATAAAATAATTGGCAGAACCTTACAGATAAGTGTACATTAAAACAAAACGATGTATTGGTTGTGTATTTTAAAGTATGTCAGTGTATGCTTTATTGGGCACTATATTTACGTATATGCCATGAACACACTGGTGAGTCGCTCTCTCTCTCTGCTGGTATTTGTCCCTTATGTGTCAAACAGTTTTTGATGATAATATTTACACACTTTGATGTAGTTGTTTACCAGTTAAAAGTTATGAACTCAGTGTAGGTTATGAAGGCTTTTATATTTGCAAGTAGTGTCATCTAAGAAAAGGTTTTTGTTATGTTCTCACTGTGACCCCCCACCATCACATTAACACATTCAGTTACAAAAACACTCCACCTCCGACTCATCTGAACAGGAACAGGTGTTCGGTCACTACTACGCTGGACTGATCACCATCAATATCTGTCTAGATAACAATACAGTGATTTCAATTCATTCAACACATTCTCCTTTTGATATTCAGTTCACCTCATGCACATGCAGCTCTCCCAGACACTTTCATCTGATGTAAATAAAATATTCACTTTCACTGACGTAGTGTCTGAGAGGTAATTGTTGCCCTTGCAGCACCTTGTGTAATTCAAATTGGGCTCACCACCACCATCAGAGCTATAGGCCTTTTCCTAGATATGCACATATTGGATTCCAATGGATTTTTCACTCAACATCATTTTGATCAACCTTTCACTGTTATAATCACAGTAATAGTGCAAGTAAAAAATCAGGTGTAATAGTTATCATGGGAATCATCATTGTCATCATAGTAGCGTGAGTGTGCAAGCTAGTTGGAATATCATATAATGCTATTTCTGTTACAGATTGATTTTACACAATGAAAATAAAATCAATAAAATCCCCCAAAATTCAACATAAAACATTACTTAGTGTTTAGGGTAGAGAGTGAGAGAATATTTCAGGCAGCTATTAACTGGGCAGAGGAAGGATGAAGGATGTTTGGAGACAGTTATAGGCTCTTCTCCATGGAAAGGCAGCTGTTGTTTTGCAAAAAAAAAAACACTAGATTATGACATGGACAGGAAATATATACTTGCTGACACTTAAAGGTTCTCTCATTTTCACTGGATTGGTGTTTTTGCTGTATCTGTAAAATATATTCCTGAGACGTGTACTGCTCCGGAGAAGGAGTTTCTTGTTACTGGAACACTCTATCTGTGAAGAGATACCATCACCCCCTCTGGAAATTAAACATCCAATGGTAAGAGGCTGCTTTGGCGGTAGAGGCAACGAAACAAAACAGATACTATTACAAAGTAAACTCTCCATGATCAGCTTAACCGAAATGGCAGGGACATTCTAAAACTCTTAACGTGAACAGGCTAAACGTAGCTTAATTAATGTTCCAAAACAATGATCACCAGATTTCTCTCAGACTCTCTCAGCTCTTGGGACCTATGTTCGATATCTTATTAAGCATCGACGCCTGTTTGAATTTAAACTTGACTGTATGATCAACTAATGGTGCTTAATATTTGGCGCCCTGAGACTGTTGTAAATTGATTGGGAGGTAGACACACAGATACACACACACACACACACACACACCAATATCGATCTATCTAAGACATAGAGAGCGCTCTTGAGACCTGCAGTCATTCTATTTGTTATCCCAATCAAAATGATTCATGGTTTGAAGAAAAATAGGTGTAGTGTATACACCTACTGCCCAACAGCAGTAAATATTGATACATCACAGAACGTTTTTGTCATCTTGTGAGACATTGTGGACCACCCCATAGATATGCACACCATTACACACTATTACAGAAATAACTCTAAATTACGGAATCTCTGTGTGACTTCCTTCTTGTCATGTCCTTCAGTGTGTAAGTGAATTTACTTGTTTTCTCTTTTCACTACACGTTTCATTGAAGTCCATATGTCCTCAGAGAAGTGTTCCAAATAGATAGCAGGATTTTGTAATGGCTTGTAGCACTGTGGGCGTTATAATACACAGTGGTTCACGCCTTCACAAAAACCAAAACCAATTGGAGTTTATGCAAACAGGCATACAACGAGATAAAGACACGGTGTCTTATACTAATACAAAATGTTTTACAACATTGTGTTTTCGGTATCATCAAAGAAAGTTAATATCCCTTAGCGTATAGTTTTGGTTTAAAATAATCACATTTCGAACTACGACAGCCCGTGTGACAATCGAAGTTTTCGGTGTGCTCCCTACCTCCATCCAATTTCTATTTATCCGGTTTTGGTTCGTTTGTTTGTAACTTCACTTGTTAGTTTTGCAAAACAAAATTTTTTTACAATTATTCCGTCTAGGCTACTTTGGCATCTGTGTAGCTGTTTCTAAAATGTAACGAGTATCGGACTTACCCGGTGACAGACATCAAATCGGGTCGTTAGGCAAACATTTTAACAACTTGCATTAACTGCTTTTTCAAGATAGCCTACATGTGCTAGATGATGGTGGATTGTGAGGATCCAGAAGTAGCAACATGCAAACACACATATCCGCGTGAAGCCTGTGCATGTCAAGTCAAAAACCTCCGCATGCTTTTCATTCCATTTTCAGTTTTTGTACTGATGTACACCACTGTGGCCGTTGTTATCACAGTGATTCATACAGAAGCAAAAACCAGACATCTGTCCGGGTCTTGTTTGGAAGTTTAACTAATTTTCACGACACCGCCAGTTAAAAATGCAAAACCCGTGGGTTTGAATAATGAAAAACGTATAACCTTCTGCAATTTCTCCTAGACTTCTGCATCTTAAAGTCAATTCAAATGAGTTTTAGGTTTTTTTTTCCGGGTGAAATAGCAGTGATTATTTCTTAACTCAGATTACTAGTATTACTACACTAATATTCAGGAATTGTTTTCAAACAGACAACAACAACAAAACATTCCAGTGCTAATATTCGGAAAACTGAGAAAGTCTAGTGCAGGGTCAGATCATGTAAAACAGCAGTAGCCTACACAAGCCGTCCTATATGAAAGAGATCATATAATCCACCGGCTGTTCTTTAAAAAAAAAAAAAATCCCGACAGGATAAACAGGACCCCGACGCACAGCGTATATAACATTATTATTATGAATGCTCCTCAGAATGTCCCAAAAAGTTCCGTTGATTTGAATGCCCACCCCTACGTTCAGTGGTCTGGTGTTTGTTTATATTGGCCTCTGTGAAAAGTCCGTCGGTCATTGTCGTAAAATAAATCCCTTCAGGAAGAAACAAGAACCTGTTCGTCCCATCGGGATTTATTTTTCGATAATGACCACCGGACCAGACATTATCCCTTACTTAAATGAGTTAATATCAATAATGAATAAGTGTTTAATAACATGAATTACTACTAACTAGTCAGTGTGTTTCTGTGTTCTGCTTGACAGAAGTGCATTGCATATTTACCACAGCACCTTCGTTTTCACACTGCACTCTGCCCTCTGCTGGAGGTATATCATGCATGCATGAGATGTCAACCTTTCTGAGATTTCTCTTTCTACAAATAATGTATCGTTACAAACACTTTTATTCATGAAGAGTATTGACTTATAATATGATGAGCAGCTCATCAAACCGTTTCTGTAAAAATAAATCACAGGCACACACAATCTGCCTTGAACATCATGGTTTCCAGTTAAAGTATACCCTACTTCCTATGGCTTCAAGGAACTTTGGTTCACCTCAGGCAAAAACCTTTGTCACTTCCTGCTCAGACTGATTTCTCGATTCAAATGCAGCACATTGCTAAGCATACGCACAGTTATGGACATTTGAATGACTTTACATATGGGCGAGGGAGCCCTGTTTAACCAACTGCCCTGTCTTTGGGGGCCCTGATGATGCAGCTGCAGTGCTGTGTTGTCCCAGCGACCAGTCACATTAAGTAGAACCAAACAAAAATGTATGTCAGTGGATTTCATTGTCAATAAGCAGACCTTTTGGATTAATAGTCCTTCTGGTTTTTCTTTTTTGATGGCATTTAGTTTTTTGGTTTTAAGATTATTTCTAAATGTCCCAAATAACAAAATAATGATAAAATATTGCCAAATGTACCCACCTTCACAGTCCTGAGACTTTGCATTGCTTATAAATAAATCAAATATGACTTGTTTTGTCCTGCATGCTCAAAGCCCTTTTGGCCACAGGAGGGCAGTCTGTCCACACAGAAATCATGACACATTGGGAGAGAGGAGAAATGTTTAAGTTATCTACACTACTGACTTATGGGAAACCCTTTATAGTACAGCACACTAAGTTGTATATATTCACCAGATCAGATAAGGCCTATGATGTGAACTCAAGTTTTTAATCTGTCACTTTTTTCTGGCTACATTCTTAGCGTCTGGAAATCTGCATTAGTGGTGCCCCTTCATAAAGGTGGAGACCCAAATTATATGAACAATTATAGGCCGATCTCCAAGCTCCCATGCCTAGCCAAAATGTTGGAATCCTTTGTAAATGAGCAGATTAGCTCTTTTCTATCTTTAAACTCAATTTTATGCCCCTTTCAATCAGGTTTCAGAGCTGACCACAGTACCATTACTGCAACAACCCTTGTGGTAAATGACATAGCCTCTGCTGTAGACAAGAAACAATGTTGTGCCGCTTTATTTATCGACCTGTCGAAAGCTTTTGATACAGTAAACCATGAGATACTTTTAGGCAAACTGGACTCCCTGGGATTTGATAATGTCTCCCTTAGATGGTTCATAAACTACTTCACGGATAGAACACAATGTATGTCTTTAAAAGAAAACTAAAAACGCACCTCTTCACATTGGCCTTTAACTAGCTATATATTTAACTCGCACTATATATGTATAAATACTTTTAATTTAATTTAATTTAAATCTCTACTTGTGATATTAAGGGGTTAGATTAAATATATATCTGCAGTTTTATTTTCTATCTTATGCTATGCATTTTATGTATTCAATTTTATAATTTGAATTATAATATTTTTTTTATTTTTTTGCACCATATCTGAGTTATGTTTCTTTGATGTCTATTTTTATGTGCATGTAATTTCTTTGTGCATATTATGTATTTGCTGTAAAGCACTTTGAGCTGCATTCTTTTGCATGAAAGGTGCTATATAAATAAAGTTTTATTATTATTATTATTATTTATAGATGTTGCAGGCCTTACATCTGAGGCCCTAGTAATTAATTCTGGTGTCCCTCAGGGCTCTATTTTAGGCCTGGTATTGTTCTAACTTTACATTAACATTGCAAAGCCCATTTTTATGCCGATGATACAATTTTGTATGCCTCAGCGCCCTCTATAGATCAAGCAGTTTCAAACCTTCAACATGCTTTTGATTGTGTACAGGAATCCCTAAAGTCCCTCATATTGGTGCTGAATGAGTCTAAGACTAAATTCATGATTTTCTCCAATGGTAGAAATAATGTCCCCTCCACCCATAGGATATGCACCCGTTCTGGGAATAATATTGAGCAAGTTCCTTGCTATAAATACCTAGGTATCTGGCTAGATGATAGGCTTTCATTTAAATCACATGTTCTTGACCTAGCTAAGAAGGTTACAATTAAACTGGGCGCTCTTTATAGAATAAGATCTTGTTTTACTTTTGAAAACCGAATGGAAATAGTGCAATCAACAATTTTGTCAGTTCTTGACTATGGTGACATTGTTTACATGTATGCTGCACCCTCTACCTTAAAACTCCTGGACTCTGTTTACCATAGTGCTATTCGCTTTGTTACAGGAGACTCTTTCAGGACCCACCATTGTAACTTATACAAGAATGTTGGTTGGTCCCCTCTAGCAGACAGGAGGGGAAAACACTGTCTTGTATTTGTTTATTAAGCCTTAGTGAGAAAACT
Source organism: Clupea harengus (assembly GCF_900700415.2). NCBI lineage: Eukaryota > Metazoa > Chordata > Actinopteri > Clupeiformes > Clupeidae > Clupea > Clupea harengus. The sequence goes on from NW_024879579.1 coordinate 174,184, forward strand.
GCCTAATCATCTTATGTCACTTTTAAAATTAAAATCCATCAGTCATAACACACGGTCACAGAGCCTCATCTACTTGAAATCCCCCTTACAAAAACTAATATAGGTAAAATAGCTTTTAAGTTCTTTGCTTGCCATAAATGGAACACTGTTCAAGTGGATTTGAAACTAACCAAGTATTTGTCTGTCAACCAATTTAAGAGCTTTTTAGATGCTAAGGATGTGCCTCAATGCTGTTGTTTTAAATGATTCTCTGATTTAATAGTTTTTTACTTTATGTTATTTTTTGAGTTTCTTAATGTGTTTTGTTTATTTATTTTGTCTGTTTTGTTTTGTTATGGTTTGTTTATTTATTGTTCATCTGTATTATGTACCCTCAATCAGGGCATTGCTGCAAAAGAGCCCTGTGCTCAGTCAATTCTCCCTGAATAAATAATGATGATGATGATGATGATGATGATGAAATGTACCAGGTCACTGTGGTTTGTACCAAACAGTCAAATAAATATCACGTGTACTGGGTGAACCATTTCAACTTGAGTATGCTGATTTTTTTAAAATAAACTTAAGTACATAACGCTCATACAAAACATATGCAAACTTAACTGTTGTGGAAAAGCTGTCTGAAATCACCCTTCAAACGATGAATTAAAAAATCCTTTCCATTTCTACTTAGAGCTGCAGGCCTTGACCATGTCTTCACCAATTCTCTACCAGGCTCTCTGCTCAGATGCCTTCAGGGCCTCTTTTGAACTGCAGGGGTTTCTTACCGGCCTTTCTTTTCATCTTCGCCCACACACTGTAATTCAAAAGGTTGAGGTTTGGTGAGCTGAGCTGAGCTCAGAGGCCAGGTATCTTTGTCTCATTTAGCTTTCATATTCTTCTTCAGCACAGAGAAGTGTCCAGTCTTGTTGCCACACGATTATCCTCTGAAGAGGCTTTTGACTATGGAAAGAGCTACTTGGATATGATATCATACTTATCGTGAGGTATGGATTTGGGTGGGCACTACTGATAGGGAGGAGGGTGGGAAGGGGAATGAAGAAAGACCAGAGGAAATAAACTCAAAAATGAATCGTTTTGTTTTTTTTAGAGTAAACTTCATTATAAATTCACTTTACTATAAGTTCAAAAAGTTAATGAACGTCAAATCTGCACCTGAAACAGAGAGAGAGAGAGAGAGAGAGAGATCAGGCGAGAAGTATTTCACAGGATGTGGGCTTGTGACAAATTTGAATTTCCTCAGAGGACTTCATAGAGCCCTCTGGGACATCAGCAACTGATGCGTGGAGAAGATGCTAAAATAATGAAGTCAGTCAGAAAGCGTAGCAGCGTCTATGGCTAAACTAAACCAGGAGCTCACATCAAATAAAAAAAGGTGGGGTTCCACGCATCAATAATAACCAAACATGTAGTTAAAGGAACAGTATGTAACATTCAGAAACATGGGCCAAACAAAGCCTTCAAAAAACAAAATCATGCCCCTCAAAAGAAATGACTGTTAGAGCCAGTAGTAGTCCTTGGCTTCTCTGTGTCCTTTGGGAATAATGTGTTGACTAGTGTCTGGTCGCTCACCACAGGCTTATTCAGGTCATTCAGAAAAGTCCTTATTTTATTGACATAGAAATATACAATTTCCTCAAAGAAATTGACTTTTCTTCTTTTTTTAGTTTTTTTACTGGAACATACAAAACCCCTCTCTTGCTATGTCTTATTTTCTGGCCACTCTTCTCCGCTGAATTAAAACACTATTCAACATGATGGAAAAAACCTTGTCACTCAGTCACTCACTACCAACACTGCACTACCAGGGCTTGGTAACAGGCAGCACAAAGAAATTAAAAAGAAACATTAGACAGCACTCTCAACAAAAATGAAATACTCTGAAGTAGCTGAATATCTATTTAACATATTCTAGCAAAATGAACAAAGGCAATTTGTGTGTCTTTATATCTACCTATAAATCATGTTTTAAGATGAGGGGGAGATTTGTCAGTGGCATTACTATACAAACTTCAGGTGTTTGTGTGAACTTCAAAAGTATTCGCATTACTTGACATGTCTTGCCATTAAATTACATTTATGGAACTTAATTGTGATATGCCATCCCATAATTAGCATTACTGCACCAGAAGAAGAACTGTAGCTCTTTCAAAGAATTCTCATGAGTCTGTCAGGGTTGTTTTGCAGCCTGTGCGCAGCAGGTGTGGACACTTTCCAGGAAATCAGAAAGGGGAAGAAGGAGCTCTCATGAGTCTATTTCTGTCAAACTGAAAGAACAGATAAACCCTCTGGGGTAAATAGGTCTACTAATATCCATCATTTTCTCTCGAGTGCTTTGTTTTACAAATTTCATTTACATTTTAAAATGGTCAAATAAAATGGTAAATTCATTTAAAAATGGCAAAATAAGTTTCAACAACAGAAGTAGAATTAGAATGGCTTTTTATTAATCTAAAAATAATCTTTTGAATACAACATTAATCAATTAATTATTTGAGTATACATGTTTCTTAAAAATGAAAAGATGAAAAATTACATGAAAAAGGGAAAAGTTTATATGAAATACAACCCAGATATTGAATTGCTATCCACTTACTTACAACTAAGAAATACAATGAGATTTAAAGACAAACAAATATACAGTTAAAAACTTAGAAATTTTGAGAAAAACAAATGTACAAATAAAAACTTAGGAACACTATGAAATTTTGAGACAAAAAAAATATGCCGGCACTGTCTCCCTTCACTCATCTTCTGTGTTGTCGTCAGTGTTTCATCTGGAAATCAAGGACAAAATATTGCTTGAGAATCTTTACATAATAAGGAGACATAATTAACATAATAGAATGATGTGCTTCTTGTTGATGTGTCATCGACCATCAGCATTTTAAACAGTCTTCATCTTAATTCAGACAAAGACTAATAAAAGTAATTTTCTATATTGACCATTTTCCCTTTAATACTCCTTTGGTTGGTACTCCTATTCCCCAACCTCTTTATTCATCATTAAAATTAGCTTTCATATCTTTCATTTTAAAATCTCAAAAAGCTTGTTGTGGTTGTCCAAACTACTCATTTTAGTGAAACATTACACAAATGACCTAATACTATAACTTTATGAACAAGAAATAGTTCAACCCTGGGGTGGAATTGAGAATCGCACTCAAGATTATGTTGCTACATCCAGATGGTGTCAAAAAAAGTCATTGAACAATACTGTACTCTTTGAAAAACTGAAGAACTCCGAACATGACAAATAGTCTATGACACATTCGTTTCACCGATACCTTGGCAAGGCTGAGGACGGCACTGTAGACGAGAGAGAAGAGGAAGAGGAATACGAAGGAGGTGGCAGTGGACCACAGGCTGGTGTACTCGTCCCCCTCCTCATCCTCACTCTGAGTGCAGTGCAAGGCCACCACTTCATCTGGTACCTCAGGCTCACCTGTGGACAACACCAGACATCACTGGTGCCTCTCCTTCTTATATTACTAACAACAGCAGAGACACTATTGGCTAATGATTGGGTTACTTTAGACATGTGTGACCTTTTCCCAGAATACACCACAGCCTGATGTTAAACTGTAGATTAATGCCACAAAAATGCATTCCCCTGCTGGCATGTATAATTTGGATGATTGTTTCACCAGAGATCATTTTTAAATGTAACAACTGTCTTCAGGAACCATGTTTTTTTAACTGCTTAAATGATTGTGGAGTTCAATGCTAGTTTTATTTAGATTATGTATCTATATACTGTCTACATATACAAGATGTAAAAAAGATTGTGCTGTACTACTCTTCTCTATATTACAAGTGGAAGACCATATGGATCTATTTACACATGTTATCTTTTACAACGGATGTACACTATTGCTTTGATGAAATGCAGTGGTATGAATTTATTTGATGCTTCAATCACAAGACAGAACACAGAAGACAAAGACAGTCGGGGTTTCACAATGACTAATAAAGCATGACAGTATAGATAGTCAAGACGACACAGGGTCTCACAAACAAACATGGCAGTGCTTTGGAGAAAACAAAAGATCACAGAGACTTTCAAATGATAAGCAGGCGGTGGACAGAGGACAAGAACATCACATCAAAAACAATAACAGGAATGAAATGTATCATGAAGCATAGCGAACAACAGAGAAATGTCTCAAGCAACCCATTGGTGAACCAATACCCCAAACAATGTCTGATCTTTCATTAAGATTCTTTAAACAAAAAGGGGTGTTAGCGTGTTCCCGTGAGTCTGCTTGAGAGATTAAACACAGACAGGACACTCTGAGTATTTACGTTTTGAGTAAGTGACTCGTAGCGGGGCAGAGTAGTTTTTCATTCCGCCATGTTTGACCGCACAGGTGAACTGTGATGCTTCTGATTTCTTCAGTGATTTGTCGATCAGTATACTGACAAGTGACGTGTTGCCATCATCTTGTTTCAGGAGGGCCGTCTTTCCCTCCTGGTACTTTCCTTCACCAACCTGCCACATGATATACACATCACCAAGAGAAGAGCCCCTGACCTCACACACCAGAGAAACATGGTTTGGGTCTTTGGCTTCAGGGAGGGTGTAGATAAACACTTCAGGAGTTGCTCCACCTGATGAATGGAGATACACAACATGAGCATTGATGCAAACAGATGATTCTTACAGAAGGCCTAAAGATACCAAAGCAAAGCAGTATGGCTTTTCTCATTATGCAACACTATGAGGAAAACGCTATTTATTTTTAAGAGTGTTAACAACTCCATGACAAAGAAGAGAAGATATCAACTACAACAACTACAGCAGTATTCCCAATAAACTGAATTGCAAAGTGAAAGACAGTCTCATCACCTTGCTTTATTTTCTTCTTTCCCACAATGTTTTTGCCCTCAGTCTTGTCATACACGAGGCACTCAACCTCTTTTCCAGAGAACCAGTCAGACACGTCCACCTCCAGTTTGCTGACCTTACTAAACTGACCATTATCGAGGGCTTTAAGGGTGCCTTGTTCAGCTCTGCTACTCTGATCTCCTCCTCCCACCTTCCATGTTACTTTAGCATCTTTCACAGCTGCTGAGTCTGTTCCCATGGTGACGCACTCCAGAACTGCTTTATTGTTGAGGAAAATATCTCTTGATGATGGGGGAGTTAGCTCTACTGAGAAGTGGACTGGGAGAAAAAAAGGACTTTAATTAAAACAGGGAAAATAGGTAGAACATTAGGACACAGAAGTTCACATATACACATATGTTCATATATGTTTGTGAATGTGTGTGTGTGCATGTGTGTGTGTGTGTGCGTGTGCGTGTGTGTGTGTGTGTGTGTGTGTGTGTGTGTGTGTGTGTGTGTGTGTGTGTGTGTGAGAGAGAGAGGTGGCCTGGGAGAAAAAAGACAGAAAAGAGAAGGTGTACTGTGTGTGCGTGTGTGTGAGTGTGTGTGAGTGTGTGTGCCTATGTCTGCGTATGAATGTGACTTTACCTTTCAATTGTCTTGTTTGACTGAAGGTCTTGCCAGAATGAGTCACTTCACAAGTGTAGTGAAGATTCTTGTCCTGTGCAGTTTTATTTAGGGTCAGAAAACTCTGCGCTTTCCAGTTACCTCTGGAGTCTTTCTGAACCAACTCTGGTTCCAGCTTTTCTTCTTTTACAGTCTCACCCTCTTTCCATTTTACCGTCAGGTTTTGGGGGGAAAAGTTTTCAATGACACACATCATTCTCCAGCTTTCAGAGGTGATTACTGGCACCAAGCTGACAGTTGGTGACCTGGATGGAACTGAAATAATGTTTTCATGATTAGTACCTAATTAAGACCGACTCCTGTTCATCTCAGTCAACACTTAAGTAATCATATGTTTAAACACTCCTGTGACATTGCAATTTCTCAATAATAATGAAGCAGGATTAGCCCTTACCTGATTTAATTAGAACCTGCTTCTTGTCGCTGTTAGGATAATCCAATTCACAAGTGAACGATTTCCGTGCTTCCCAGTCTGCCAGCGGGACACTAATCTGGCTGATTTTGGAATATTTGCCATCTTTAGGGACGTCTGGGTACTGTATGAAGTCAGAGAGGTCTTTGCCTTGTGCATCTTTCCACTTATACTTCAGGGAGTTTGCTGGCGAGAATCCCCCCGTCATGCAACCAAGAGTGACCAGTCCATTGGAGTCAGAGCCACACTGAGAAAGTCCAAAGAGGGACGTCGGTACCGATGAGCCTCCTTATTACAGACAAATAAACAAAACAGATAAAGAAACAAATTAACACTCTACATTAGATCAATTATTTACTCAGATTTCTCCGTACGAACACACAACTTACCGGCTGTGACAGTAACCATAGTGCCTTGTCCCCAGTAATCAAATGCCCAGTTGCACAGAACTTATTAGAACAACCAAGTAAGACAAAATCTCTTTTGCCTTGAGATATCAGCGTTAATTTCCTCCCAGTTTTACTTCATATTACAATTTGATTGTATTCCTTTGGCTATATCACTTAGTCACATTCCGTACGTTCATATATTTTTGAAGCATTAGATAATCCAAAATAAAATCCGAAAATACATTTCTACACAACTGATTGTAAAATGCTGGGCTTGGTGCTGAGATTCGCAGTTCTTACCAGATGAAACGGTGACCATTGTTCCTTTCCCCCAATAGTCAAAAGCGTAGTCACAGTGAGAATGAATCGCATGTTTGCCTTGCAAAAACTATGACCGGATCGATTTCACAGGTTTATAGATCCATATTTCATAGGACATGAACTAAATAATAATCTAGTGTTTCAAACAGGCTTTTGGATATTTTCGACGAATCTTCGAATTAGTCAAACCAAGCTACCAACCTTAGATATTCTGGCATTTAATTTCAAAGGCAGTGGTAAAGGTGATCAGTGTTGGGTTTGCCTCTTTTATGTTCATCCTAATTTAGAATAAGCGAGTAGTTAACAGTCTGCCTTACCTGCTGAGACGGTCACTGATGTGCCTTTACCCCAGTAGTCAAAAGCGTTGTCACATTGAAATATGTAACAGAAGCACCGGACAAAAACTAGTAAGGAAAATGTCACATTCCAAGCCGATGTATCCTACCGTTACTAAAATCTTAATTCTTATCAATTCTATGCATTATGAGAGCGAAATATCTTAGCGTAAGAAATCGGATGACATTGTCACACATTCCATTAGAGTAGGCCTACTACTGTCTTATACATGTTAAATTGCAATTTGTGGGTTTCACCTAATTTTCTGACAAAAGTAATCTAATCATCTGGTTCATAAAAAAAGTTTTCAAGAGAAAAAAAATAGTTAGATTTTAAATTAAGTTTTTCCTCACCAGTTGAAACCGTAACTGCTGTGCCTTTCCCCCAGTAATCGAATCCACCGTCACTGTGGCTAACTAAGTAACATTCACTGTACACAAACTTAAAGCCATCTATTTTAACCGTATCTATTCTTATTTTTTTTTCAGAAGACGTCCGATATTCGTGTTAGTTAAGAAAGACATGTTTGGTCTCACCTCGCCATATTTGTTCACATGGGTAGCCTACTGCGTATAAGAATAAACATTTAATATGTCCCGTATTCCTTGAGCAATGAATGTTATTGAATGTTATGCATTGCTGGTATAATTTAAGAGTAATCTCATTTTTGCATCGGAAAATGTGAATACCTACCTGATGAGACTGTCACTTGAGTTCCTTTTCCCCAGTAATCGAAGTAGTAATCACTGTGAGACAACTAATTGGGTCTTCATACAGAAAACTCGCACTGTTATTAGGTTAATAAACTACCACAACTGGCGCTATCTGATGGATATGAATTGATTAGACACTTACCAGAAGACACCGTCACTTGAGTTCCTTTCCCCCAGTAGTCGAAATAGCCGTCACAGTGTTCGATCTGGCTATCTCTTGGAGCAAAAACCAAAAAAAGAAACAGCTTTGACTGCTGGCTTCCTTCGGGTTATCATATATTGGACCTAGTAGGAGGAGGAAACAAGCCCTTTTGGACAGATTTTAACATTAATCCTCCCCATTATTCAGGAAAATTCATGACGGTGTTTCCAATTATCAAATATAAATATTTGTGATATGATTCAGGGAGATCTGCAGTAGATGATGATAGTTATCCAGCAGACCAAAATTTATATTTTACAACTCTAATGTGAAATCCTGATAGCAATGATCAGTCAGAAGAAGGGCATGAGGGTTGAGAAGTCCATATGGCAGTTCATGATATGATGATGATATGATGTTGTTTGTACACAAGTTTTACAACTGTGGGACACAATCTACCTCACAACATTCCTTGGTCTCTTTAGTAATTTCCGTGATGTATCTTAAAATGCATCACTGCTTACAATGACAGGCTATTTTCAAGTAATCCATTTTGTAATCTGGCTTTAAACATCTTTACTTGAATGTTTATTTGTTGTTGAGGTGTGTTAGCCCCTGTCTTGAGGGTTCAGTGGTTTCAAGCGTTCATAAAGGAGCAGTATAAACACTAGACCTTTCCACAAATCTAAACTGGGCTTGATACCAGTGGCGTAACGTAGTAACGACGGGCCCAGGTGCAAGATATTATGACGGCCCCCCCTAGTGAACGCTAAAGGTGTTTGTTATCGATATAAATAGTGTTTAATTAATCAACCTTACATATTTCAGAAGCGATGGGTGTGTACACAATGAACTAAGTCTTGTTTGACTCTCAGCCAGTGCCGCCGCTCCCATAACGCGCACTACGCGCTGTGCGTAGGACACCAAGTCCTGAGGGGGCACCAAAAAAATAGGCAACTGAAAAATCATCATAGTTATAATAATTATAATGCCGATATTATTTCAGTATAGAAATATTAGGCACCTTTTAGGCATGTATATTACAAAACAGGCAGAACAAGAGATATATTTAATTGCTCAAAAAAAGTTACGATGGTGCCCCCCAAAAAACAAACTCAACTTCCCAAGCTCGCCGTGGGTGCCCTTTCCTATCTCAGTGGCCTGACGAACTTTGACAGTAGGCTAGGTCTTATCGAAAATGGCCTCAAAAAGACAACAAGGGTAGAACAAAGACATAGAAAGAAACTGCGAGATGATGACTGTGCATCACTTGCAGGCAAGTCCATGTTTAATTATTGTTAAATACGGGAAATGTGCTGCTAATTTAATGGTATGCATACACCTCGAACTAGCTGACGTTATTGCTAATGTTAGCACACTCAAATATATTATAACTTAGGTGCAAGTAGGTTTGCCAACAGTCCCGAATTGTCTGGGACATCCCGAATTTTGGGTGATTTTGAGCTCCAGTCCCGTATTCCAATCACAGCCTTTTTTATGTGTATCCGTGAAAAGAGAAAAATATAACAGTTAAGTGTAATCTGTCCCCTGGAGACAAGCGCCTCTCAACTGCGCTTGACTCCAAGCATTTGTTACGCCAACAGGAACAGGTGAAACGAGAGATCATCATGCCTCGACTGAAGGTCAGACTGCCCCAACTTAAATAGAGTATCTTAAATCACGATTAAATTGGAAGCTTGCACATTGACTACTGGTTGTTTTCATATTTCATATCAGCATTCTTTACACATGATGAACTGGTGTTAATATATGTGAATATGAACTCGTTCATACGAAGTGTAACAGGCACCCATTATAATTGTAGAAGTTAAATCGAGGAGACTATAACCTTAGCTAGATAACTAGCTATCATTTCATGCAAACGGAAATCTTCCATTTAAACCGTTTAAGGTTATTAAAAGTTTCCTTAGCTAGCTAGCTAGCATAGCACCTAGATAACCATAGCAACCAGGAATCACAACTTTAGCTGCAAAGTTATGAATCTGTATTGACAAGAGGTAAATAGCGCCCCCCCTTGACCCATCTAAAACAATGTTAAAACTGTGGCCAGGCAGTGAACTGCAACCAGTCTGAGTTACATAGGACATTGAGACAGAGGCCCTGTTCGAAATGGGTTAAAATGCTGTTTAACGAATTACGTTCTGACTCTGATTCTGACCGGAGCGCGAATGAAAAAAATAGAGCGCGGGCCCCAAATTGGGCAGCCTTGGTCTAATGCTATTTCAAGAAAACATGAAACAACATGAAATTTGAGAGAATCTTGTAATCATTCTCTTGACTATTACTATGAACAATACATCCAAGTCAGTTCAGTAGTGGTTTGCCAAAATTACACTGAAATGAATAGGTTTATGGTATGGCTAAGGAAACCTTGCGATTTCCATTATTGTTGGTCAGCTGTTGGCGAAATGTTAAACTGGCAGAAACAAACGTTTTTTTCTCGGGGTGGGGGGGGGGGGGGGGGGGGGGCATCATAAAGAAGTTATGCTTAGGGCACCAAAATGGCTAGCAGCGGCACTGACTATGATGATTTTTCAGTTGCCTATTTTTTTGGTGCCCCCTCAGGACTTGGTGCCCTACGCACAGCGCGTAGTGCGCGTAATGGGAGCGGCGGCACTGACTGTAGGCCTACTTTGGGGTACGTTATTCTTTTTAAATATACATTAGAAATAAGTTTAAGGCAAAAAAGCAGTATGTCACTGGCAGCTATTGGCCAGTACATGTTTGTAATGTTGTTTTAGAGTGATCTTCAGTTTACTATATTAAAGTACCACTAAGACTGCTGTAATATATTGAAAGTCTGAAAATGAATAGACCTCCAACGATTCGACCTCCCAGTGGTTCTTTCCCAGACAGGGGAGACATTGGGCCAGGCCAAATGATTGGGGACTGGGGAGGGCTTGGCCACAACAACTCTGGGGGCCTACTCTGAGTTCCATCATTACCCATGGGAGTAAGTCAACACAGGAGTCATCATAGAGGCTGGCCATGAGAGCAGCTTTCTTCAGCACACAGAAAAGATAAAAGACAGAAATCATATTTTGAGACCTGATGGTGAGATATGTAAAAACACGTCCTGGAACTCCTCCTGAAAACTTCTAATTACCATTTTAATTATTAGTTGTGATATTATTATATGATGTACACAATACAACACTGATCCCCTTCTTTCACTGATTCTAACTGACTTTTCACATTGACTTAGACATGTTCGCCTATTTTGATCCCTGCTACACCATACAGCAAAGGAACTGTAGCTCTTTCAAAGAATTCTCATGAGTCTCTCAGGGTTGTTTTGCAGCCTGTGCGCAGCAGGTGTGGACACTTTCCAGGAAATCAGAAAGGGGAAGAAGGAGCTCACATGAGTCTATTTCTGTCAAACTGAACAAACAGAAAAACCCTCTTGGATAAAAACTGCACAAATAATTATAATTGTCTCTTGAATGTTTTGTTTTTGTATATTTCATTTGCTTTTATAAAAATAAAAAGTGTATGTTAACTTTCTACAACAAAAGGTGAATATACCACTACTTTACTGATCTGAACAGTGTAACAAAAACCTGTATTCACCAAGGCCGGATCTAGACGTTTGTGCAAGATGGTCCCCAAGGAGCTGTCCGTGGGGCTGATGATTTTGGCATGCAAAGTGGATAGATCTACATAAAACCTGGCCCATATGGTGTTGACTGTTCATTTTGGATAATATCGACATTTACATAGTTACATTTGTCAAAGAGGCATGGGGACCATCATTCATCATCAGTTTACACAATTATTACGATTAACCTGTTTAGCATATAGGTAAACAAATACTCTCCCCCATACATCCTGAAGTCAATTGACATAGCTTGAAAGAGACGGCTGTGTCATTTCAATATTGTTATACACATCTTACAGCTTTTCTGGTTAAATAACACTCTGATTAAATTTAACAATTGGACTCCTAATCTAAAGACACCTTGCATTGAGTCTGTATGAAGTCAATGGAGAAAGCATAGACCTACAAAGACTGCCGTGGCATTGAATTAGTAATTACCTCTACTGCCATGATCAGTGTCTGACTTGACCTTTTAGACGATCCAATCACTTTCAATGTAATTTAGATTGATGGTCATAAACCACAGCCCTGCCTCAAATGAATCCAATAAAACAGTTCCAGACCACAAAGATTGCAGTGAATGTGAGATAGGCAGAGCAAAACTACAGGGACCTCAAGCACTCAACACACGACTTATCTATCTGTTTGTCTTCCTGTCTGTCTGTGTGTCTGTCTGTGTGTCTGTGTGTCTGTGTGTCTGTCTGTCTGTCTGTCTGTCTGTCTGTCTCTGTCTGTATGCGTTAGTTATTTTGTTTCCAGGTAAGTCATGACAGATATTACTACGTCCCGAGCTCACAGTACATGATTGCTTCACAGAAACACCTAGCCTGTAATGATCAGCTCCATCAACATTCCAGTCCCCAATCCAGTGATTGTTCACTGATCTGTCTGTTTCTCTCATCAATACACTTTGTGTCATCAAGTCATGTTTTCAAACTTTATTCTTACCCCTTAATAGGAGTAAACTGTGGAATCTGCAATAAGTGCGCCGTTCTGCAAAGTCAACAGTGAGCTTTTATTCAGAGAGTAGTTTTTGTAATGGGATGTATCACTGTGACCCCCCGTATAGCACACTGACAAACTCAGTGACAAAAACCTCCTCCCCCTAAGTTACAGTACAATGACATATCTGTGACACATCACAGGAACAGCACTTCACTGGCATATTTTCTACATCAGAATAACGGATTTAAGAGTTTTGTAGATAAGTGTGAATTTAGGTGGCAACATAATATTCTAAATTGAAATCAACAGAAGTTGATCCATGACTAGAAACACGGTAAGTTCATGCTTTATTTCTGTGTCATCTGTATAGTTCTGCTTGTTGTAAGGTTATGGATCCTTACAAACATGTGTATTTATCTATTTTATTAACTTTGGTTGTTATAGTGCATCTATTAATTTCAAGTGTTTTTAGAGACGAACAAAGACACTGCGTGTCATGTCGTGTCTTGTCCTAAAGATGAGGAAAATATCTCTTGATGAAGGGGGAGTTAGCTGTACTGAGAGGTGGCCTGGGAGAAAAAAGGACTTTAAGTGAAACAGGGAAAATAGGTAGTACATATACACATATGTTCATATATGTTTGTGAATGTGTGTGTGTGTGTGTGTGTGTGTGTGTGTGTGTGTGTGTGTGTGTGTGTGTGTGTGTGTGTGTGTGTGTGCGTTTGCGTTTGTGTGAGTGTGTGTGCCTATGTCTGCGTATGAATGTGACTTTAACTTTCAATTGTCTTGTTTGACTGAAGGTCTTGCCAGAATGAGACACTTCACACGTGTAGTGAAGATTCTTGTCCTGTACAGTTTTATCTAGGCTCAGAAAACTGTGCGCTGTCCAGTAACCTCTGGAGTCTTGCTGACTTACCCCAGTAGACGAAATAGTCACAGTGGTTTGTCTCCTCAATGCCTCGGTCAAAAACTTTTACACCTTCCGCAGTATAAGTCTTGATTTAGTACAGAGATGGAAGCCTAAATGTCAACAGTATGATCACTCAAAAATAAAAATTAAAAACAAGGAATTGTCACAATACAGAGGAACTTTGTATGGGACAATAATACAATTATTCTTCAATGTTTATACTGACGTAATTGCATCTAAATAAAAGAATCAACAGTGCAGCAGGGCTACACTGCCAGATCCCTGTCTCAAATGAATCCAATAAAACAGTTCCAGACCACAAAGAGTGCAGTGAATGTGAGATAGGCAGAGCAAAACTAGAGGGACCTTAAGCACTCAACACACGACTTATCTATCTGTTTGTCTTCCTGTCTGTCTGTCTGTCTGTCTGTCTGTCTGTCTGTCTGTCTGTCTGTCTGTCTGTCTGTCTGTGTGTGTCTGTATGCGTTAGTTATTTAGTTTCCAGGTAAGTCATGACAGATATTACTACGTCCCAAGCCCACAGTACATGATTGCTTCACAGAAACACCTAGCCTGTAATGATCAGCTCCATCAACATCCCAGTCCCCAATCCAGTGATTGTTCACTGATCTGTCTGTCTCTCTGATCAATACACTATGTGTCATCAAGTTATCACTAACAAATATGTCTTGTCCTTACTCTTCAATTGTTTTCAAACTTTATTCTTACCCCTTAATAGGAGTAAACTGTGGAATCTGCAATAAGTGCGCCGTTCTGCAAAGTCAACAGTGAGGTTTTATTCAGAGAGTAGTTTTTGTAATGGGATGTATCACTGTGGCCCCAGCCCACACACTGACAAACTCAGTGACAAAAACTCCCTCCCCCTAAGTTACAGTACAATGACATACAGTATCTGTGAAACATCACAGGAACAGCACTTCACTGGCATATTTTCTACATCAGAATGACTGATTTAAGAGTTTTGTAGATTAGTGTGAATTTAGGTGGCAATATAATATTCTAAATTGAAATCAACAGAAGTTGACCCATGACTAGAAAAACTGTAAGTTCATGCTTTATTTCTGTACCATCTGTATATTTCTGCTTGTTGTAAGGTTATGGATCCTTATAAACATGTGTATTTATTTTTTTATTACAGTACATCTATTAATTTCAAGTGTTTTTAGAGACGAACAAATACACTGCGTGTCGGGGACCTGTTCGTCCTAAAGAGGACTCTAAAGATGATAAGTGTACTTTAAAACAGAATGACGTATCGGTTGTGTATTTGTGTATTTTAAAGTATGTCAGTGTATGCATTATGGGGCACTATATTTATATACCATGAACACACTGGCCGTCGCTCTCTCTCTGCTGGTATTTGTCCTTTACGTGTCAAACAGCTTTTGATGATAATATTTACACACTTTGATGTAGTTGTTTACCAGTTAATAGTTACAAACTCAGTGTAGTTCCCGATGGCTTTTATATTTGCAAGTAGTGTCATCTAAGAAAAGGTTTTTGTCATGGTATTTCTCACTCTGACCCCCCACCATCACATTAATACATTCAGTTACAAAAACACTCCACCTCCAACTCATCTGAACAGGAACAGGAGTTCAGTCACTACTACGCTGGACTGATTACTATCAATATCTGTCTGGATAACAATACAGTGATTTAAATGGTTAAAGCAATACAATGGTTTAAACTTCCACTGCAAAACTGTATTGTACCATACTTGTTGTTACAGCAGTGAAGTCCTCAGTGAGTTTATGTTTGTGTAATTGCTGGAATCATGTACCGGAAAAACAGAGTTTCCCAATATGTTTGTAATGAATCCAATGTCAGCACTAAGTCTAAATTCTGTGCTAGCTGATTCACCGTCATATCTGGCTAAGAAGCTGGGATTCATTCAACACATTCTCCTTTTGATATTCAGTTCACCTCATGCACATGCAGCTCTCCCAGTCACTTTCATCTGATGTAAATAAAATATTCACTTTCACTGACGTAGTGTCTGAGAGGTAATTGTTGCCCTTGCAGCACCTTGTGTAATTCAAATTGGGCTCACCACCACCATCAGAGCTATAGGCCCTTTCCTAGATATGTACATATTGTTATAAGTATAAGTATAAGTATTCCTTACTGATTTTTCACTCAACATCATTTTGATCAACCTTTCACTGTTATAATCACAGTAATAGTGGGAGTAGAAAGTGGTGTGTAAGGTATTCATAGTTGCCATGGGAATCATCATTGACATCATAGTAGCCCCACAGTCTAAGACATAAAACATGTCTTTCATGTGAAGTGTGAGTGTGCAAGCTAGTGTGAATATCATATAATGCTATTCCTGTTGCAGATTGATCTTTACACAATTAAAATGAAATCAATAAAATCACCCAAAATTCAACACAAAACAGTAGTTAGTTTTTAGGGTAGAGAGAGTATTTCAGGCAGCCATTAAGAAGGATGTTTAGAGACAGTTATAGGCTCTTCTCCATGAAAAGGCAGCTGTTGTTTTGCTAAAACCACTTCCTTTCCACCATGACATGGACAGGAAATATATATTTGCTGACACTTAAAGGTTCTCTCATTTGCACTGGATTGGTGTTTTTGCTGTATCTGTAGAATGTATTTCTGAGACGCGTACTGCTCCGGAGAAGGAGTTTCATTATACTGGAAGACTGTATGTGAGATACCATCACTCCTCTGGAAATGAAACATCCAATGGTAAGAGGCTGCTTTGGCGGTATAGGCAATGAAACGAAACAGATACTATTACAAAGTAAACTGGGTACATCAGTAAGTTTATTATTAGTTTGATTGGTGTTGCCTGACTGATGTTGAATTGATAGAACTCAGATGTGAGAAAACCACAACACACTGATGCCATTGTAAAAATCAGTGAAAAGTTAATCAGCAAATGCATGCATTATTTAATTGCATTATACCGCTCCTCAGAATGTTACAAAATGTTCCATTGACTATGGGCTACCCCGACGTTTGTATGTCTGATATGAAGGGGATAATGTATAGCCTGCTGGTCAGTATCGGAAAATAAATCCCGACGGGATGGACAGGATACATGAAATGGTGACAAAATCATTCAAACATTTTGGACATAATGTGCACTCTTCTACACAGGCCTTGCTTTCCTTCAGTTCTTTTTTGTTTACGCTAAGAAGACATATGTATGTTTGACTGAATTCATTGGTTTCACACAAAGACACATAGTTTTTCGCTAAACCAGAATTTTGTCAATTCCCACTGAGTTTCACAATATTTCTCATTCGACAGATCATTTGGTAATGCAAAATAATGTTGTATAATGTTTTATGGTATAGAGAATATTTTCCTGCTGGGTCTCAAACTCTGGCCAGTGGCTTCACAGACCCAGAGGCTCTGAAGTCATTGCAGTACACCTGCAACCTAACATTTGGCCATGAAGTACAGCATCGTCTCGTACTTCACATAGGCAGTGGGAAAACCACATGTTGTTTTTGTTCAGCAGTGTAGTTGTTTCTGTCACTGTGAATCACAAGCACAGTAGTACACAGCTGTGTCTTCAGGTCTCAGATTGCTCATGTGTAAAAAGACTTGACTCTTGCTGTTGTCTCTGGTCGTTGTGAACCTTCCCTGGACAGCTTGTGAGTAATATATATAGTCACTGCCAGGGTAAATATAAGACAACCAGTCCAGCCCTTTTCCAGCTGCTTGTCTGATCCAAGCTACATAAGGATCACTGCTAAAGCCAGAGTACGTGCAGGTCAGTTTGTGGGAGTCTCCAGGTTTAAGAACCACTGACTCAGACTCACTCATAGTCTGGCCTCTACCACCTGTAAGTAAAACATATCAAATTAGAAACAAATAAGATAATAACCACAGTAGTCTTAACACAGACACTTAATTCATATAGCGCTGCATTGGATATTTATCTATAGCACATACTGTCTGGGTAGACCAAAAACACAACAGTGCACCAAATGATCCTCAGCTCCATTCTACTGATGTAGTCTCCAAAACAGCCGTTGCATACAATTTCATTTGATGGTGAGAGTATATAAGATGGTGAAGTTGGGATGACTTTGCATAGACTGCCCACGTCACGCTGGCATGGAATAAGTGACGGAGTGCTCCTCCCCTCTTTCCATTCCTCGCCAGAACTTAATTATTCCACTCTTACACTGCCACCTATTGACATAATAGGGTATTACAGGAAAAGATGTGTCGACAAGATTACTTGTAGAAACTTCAAGTTATTCTTATATCTATCAGATCATAATAATTGTAGTAATGAGAATATGTTTGGGATCTCTTTGGGCTTTCAACACTTACTTATCAACTTTCGCAAGGCAACTGGCATAACCAGAATGTATTGCAATTTAGTTAACTTGTGAATCATTCCTCTCTCTGGTGTCATTTAATAAACTGGCAATGCATGTGTTAAAATCATACTGGTACAAGGTAAGAAAAGTAAACATAAGAAAAATCCATAACCCCCTCTGCTTTGCAAACTCGGCTTCAGAGTTGCTCATTATTGCTTGTGAAATGCAATTCAGTCCACCAACATTTACCTGACATTAATGAAATACACAAAATACAGATAAATACAGACATAGCATAGGCCAAACAAATAGGTTCCATATGAGCACACAAAACAGGCATTTATTACAATGATTCAGTTATTGAAGCGATTTCCCTTCAAGTTTCATTGCTTTGGAATAGTGAATATCTTCTGATAGTCCTAAAGGCTAAACGTTTACATGGGAAATATATTGGGATCTTTGGTTCTGGGAAAGAGGGGCTGTGAAATTCAAGTTGAGGGTTCAGGAGTTATGGAAAAGTGAGGTAGAGAATATTTGAACATTTGAACGTTATATGCTGTGTGAAAACGAATGAGCATTTTAATTTTCACAAATTGCAAAACTGATGGAAACCATTAAATACACCAAACACACTAAGCACTCTGTCCATTCTGAACAGGATGGAAGGGGGGAAGGCTGGTGGGAAGAGTAAAGAAGAAAGACAGAAAGATGCTGATATTTAACAGCAAGAGGGGAACAGTGACCACCCAATGAGTAATATTAATATACACCTGGAACATTGTCACTGATAGCCATTCAAAATACCCATAATTGTCTATAATTGACCTACCAACTGTATCTATACTCTATTGCCTATAGTCTATTTGTCATTTATATCCAGTTATTAGATCCACTGAGCGTTTCCCTGTTTTGTGTCTCTTGAGACATGAATGAATGTACTGTTATAGCAGGTGCCTGAAGCAGAAGCTCTGTTGTCTCTGTGTCATGAAGGGTTTTTGTGTGGCTGGTTGTATTGGTTTAACCACTGTGACTCTCTAGCACAGTAATAGACTGCAGTGTCCTCAGACTTCAACTGGGTCATATGCAGGTAGAGATTAGAGCTGTCCTTGGATGCAGTGAATCTGCCTTGGACTGTCTGGGCTGTGCTCTTGCTACTCTCAGAATAGTAGTAAATAATCCATTCCAGTCCTTTCCCTGGAGCTTGGCGGACCCAGTACATGCTAGTTCTCCCCACGTCAAGTCCACTGCAGGCACAAGTCAGTTTGAGAGTTCCTCCTGGAGTCACCATCACTGGCTGCTGAGACTGTGTGAGCACAATCTGACCTCTGACCACTGAAAAATAGGAGTAAAGATAACAAGTTATGAATGAATTACTCTACAGTCACATTTTAGCTGGACTGAACACTAAATTCTAATAGTGGTGTCATTCACTCACAGGTTGCAGACCTCAACAGTATCAGCAGCAGGACTACAGGCAGCATGGCTGGTACTGGAGTGGAACAGGGAGGATCTAAATCAAACCTGCTCTTCTCTACCTCTGTGTGGAAATAGCTGACTGTCTGACTGCTGCAGTTTAAATAGGCAAACATTCAGTAGCATCTTTGCATCTATGCACACAGCTGGTCATGTCACGGGTATAAAAGCAAGGACCCGTTCTGTAAGAGTATTCATGCAAATACTCCTTAAAATGACCGTACATTACGTTTAAGGTGGAAACAAATAAACGTTTAAAATAATATTTCTCCTTGGCATCCATACACTCAACATATCATATATAGTATTTAGTGTGTTTATACACAATGGTCTTCTGTACTTTAATTATTCTGCCCTCCTGTTTCAAGATCAATCTAAGATGGCCAGTGGCAGACCCTAAACTATTGCTTGAGAATAATTGAGAACATTTTCAGCCATACCCTTTTGAAGAAAAGATTTGTATTTATTTCAGTGTGTGTTGGTGAGTAAGTCAGCCTTTCTATCAGTGTGCTTTCTTAATGCAACGCCATGGTTGACTGGTGCAGTCGTTTTATTTATCTGAACATCAGTAATGCACAGCTGTGAATCCAGCCTCTAGATTCTGGCCCTGGAGACTTATTGTGTTACTGGAGGTGTCTCTGGAGAAGCTGAACGTATGTGTCCCCATCATAGTCTATGCCTGATATCCACTCCAGTGCTTTTCCTGCTGACTGCCGTATCCAGTGTGTAGGAGAACAGCAGCTTGTCGAGTGAATACCCAGCCACTTTACAGAAGAGACTCAAAGTCTGACCAGGCTGTCATCATGGAACTCGGTTGAGTAAGAACAACAGCACTGCACACACCCGTAAAAGACACGTGTAGAAATATAAACATTCAGAATGCAGACACTGAATTCAGAATTTCCTCCTTTGACACTTTGACGATTCACAGGAGGCTGCCAACAGCAGCAGCAGCAGCAGCAGCAGCAGCAGAGATGCAGGGGTCAGGGGTCAGGGGTCAGGGTTTGTGTTGGAGCTGAACTGGTGGGGGCTGAGTTGCTCTTCTGTGCTGTACTAGTCTGTACAATAGTTGAGATGCAAAGCCATGGTTTAAATGGGGCGTTTGCAGTTTGCATAAGACAAGCAACGAGGAGAGACCTAGAAACAAAAGAAATAAGGAATATACTAACTGATTACCCACAGCCAAGAACTGAAATTCTCTCAGTCACAAACACAAAGCATTTTTGGTATGTTACTGTTGGAGAGGTTTAGATTTGTTGGCCGTATTTAAGCTGATCTTTGTTTTTTTGTTTGGTGGACATTTGGCCTGTTCCCTTCACCTGCCCTCCTTTTTAACTCACTGGTTGGATCTCTGATGTGAGAGAGAACACTGCCCAGGGGCGGAGATCCCATTTCATTGTAGGGGGGGACAATACATGGGCACATTTCAGAGTGTAATTCCGGGGGGGGGGGGGACATGAAAAAATTGCTTTCACGAGAGCTAGCATAAACTGCTAAATACCGAATTCTCTTATCACATTTACAAACAGAAATTCGAAGTAATTTAAGAATTATCTAAACAGCATTGAATGTACTAACACAAAATATCTATTCACAGACAAATAATGTCCAAAGTTCAAGAGAACTTGATGCTCAAAATAAGTTATAAAACAGCTCAACAGGGACTCGAACTAGCAACCTTTTGATTATAATACAACCTCTCTACCTCCTGCGCCACTCTCACTCCATGTTACAATACCAGCATAGTTCATGCACCTCAGAAAAAGATGACATTCATTTAACTTCAGATAATTTAACAAAACTGGAGAGGCACTGAGATGTAGACCTACGTTTATTAACTAGCATGAACCTGCCCCTGACAGGACAGTGTCCTAGACTGTCTAGCTAGCTATCTTAACTGTGTTAATTACTGGCATGCGTGTGTTATCGGCAAACGTTCACGTTGTCATGCCAATCCATTAATAAACGTATGTATACTTGTGCATATCGATTGGAACTTCGTAAATGGAGCCCAAACCACTTTGAGGAATAGGGGGAACATGATTTTTCAACACTTAAAAAACACATTGTTTTACATCTATAATTAGCACCGCTTGTGTCGTCGTATTTTTATTTAAAAAAAAAAAATCTAAAAAAAAAAAAAAAAAAAATGTCAATGATTGTTGGGGGGGGGGGGGGGCAACTTTATGGTAGGGGGGGACACGTCCCCCCCGTCCCCCCCGGGATCTCCGCCTATGACACTGCCCCCTGCTGTTTTTGTTCTACACTGACAACCTCCGCTAAGATAAAGTAGCTAACTGTAGATGGTCATGATCAGTCCAATTTCATTTAAGACACATAGGAGCTCTATGTACTTTAAGGGACATGTAACCTGGGCTAAAGGTAGAAATAGTTCTGCCAAAGATAAAATGCTTCCCACATCCAGATATTAGAGCCCTAACACACTGGTCCAGGATCCCAAGCCCTTCTGCACACGGATAGACTGTCCAGTATAGGTCGCTCCTACAGCCTTAATGGTGCCCGACATGTGTGAGGGGTTTCAGTATCTCATGACACTACATGTTTTATGAGACGATTCAATAACTAAAGTATTCTGATAACATGGTGAAATGACATAACATGATAGCTAAGTGATGCTATCATAATAATAATAAATTCATAATAAATTTCATACATATTTTTTTTTTATCATGTTTATCCCTCCAGATGTGTAAGCGATGTGAACTCCTGTTTTAATTATCATTATGTGGTGTAATGAGCAACAAGGTCTTTGTCAAGCCTCTTCTGTCACTGTGACTCCCTCGCACAGTAGTACACAGCAGTGTCCTCAGTCTTCAGGCTGTTCATCTACAGATACACCTGGCTCTTGCCATCATCTCTAGAGATTGTGAACCGTCCCTGAATAGCCTGAGAGTGATAGATGTTAGAAGAGTTGTACATGCTCAAGATCCATTCCAGCCCATTCCCAGGAGTCTGTCTGATCCAAGCCATCCAGTAGCTACTAAATGTGAACCCAGAGGCTGTGCAGGTCAGTCTGTGAGATCCTCCAGGATTAATGACCACAGGCTCAGATTCAGTCAGTGTCTGACCATGTCCACCTGAAAAAAGAAAAAAAAAATGTATGCATTCTTGAACATTGACTCTCCA
Source organism: Clupea harengus (assembly GCF_900700415.2). NCBI lineage: Eukaryota > Metazoa > Chordata > Actinopteri > Clupeiformes > Clupeidae > Clupea > Clupea harengus. The sequence goes on from NW_024879579.1 coordinate 196,437, forward strand.
CATGTAAAGCAGCCAGCAGGGTTGATACAATCATGAAGTTCATGTCTGTAAGCACTGAGTGAGTGTGTGTGTCCTCATCCCTGAAGATACAGATAGATAGGGGAATGTGGGTTTTGCATGAACTCCTCCTGATAGGGAAGACTTAACTGAATGCTAGACATTTTTAATGAAAATCTTTTCCTCAAATTGTAGCCAATTGATGGTAATTGTTTTCTGAAGCACAAATAGACCAAAAAGATTTTGTATTGGCATGAGGCTTGCTGTATCACTGTGGTGATCTAGCACAGTAATACACAGCTGTGTCTTCAGGCTGCATATTCTGGCCTCGTAGAGTCGATGTCTTACTGGAGGTGTCTCTGGAGACACTGAACTTGTTTTTGAGTGAGTCTTTATTTGCTGTGCCACCACTAGTCCAGATTATATTGATCCACTCCAAGGGTTTTCCTGCTGTCTGTCGAACCCATGCTGTGTGATAGCTAGTCAGAGAATAAGAGACTTTGCAGTCGATGGTCAACTGTTGTCCTGGCTGGATTACCACTGAAGCTGTCTGTGTAAGTTCATCAGCCTGAATACCTGCTGGACAAAAAAGAAACCAAAAAAAGTATCAGCAGACTCATATTATTCTGTGTATTCCTTGAGGAGAATCACATTATGTCATGTGTATTTGTGTTCCTCATCCTTACAGATATGACAGTGGCATACATACCATATAGAGCCCCAACAAGCAGCAGACATGAAGGAAACATGGTGTACTACAGACGTGAACGGGTCGGTGACTATCTGGTCCTCTCTGCTGTTTAGAGCTCAGGAGCTTCTGAAGGATCACAGTCACTCAGATGTGTTTGTTTTATAAGGCAGGAGGGAGGACGGGGTTTGCATACAAGAGGAACTGGATGCAGAGCAGGAGCTGTGTGTGAATCTGTCTGTGTTGTGAGTGTGTGTGTTATTCACATGAGCATACTGCCCTCTAGATGTTGGCTCTTTTGAAATGTGAAGGAATCGTGATCATTTAATTACTTGACATTTTTCATGATATACATTCGTTTATATGGCCTATCCGTTACCTGCGTGCAAGGCATTATTATTTTCTCTATATATTATCTTTGACTCTACTTTTTAATTTTTCTGACCCATGTAGCTGTAGCTGTCTATTTAATACTAAAACTTCAACTAGCAGTAAAAATGTGAAATGCAGAATGTAGAGGGTAAAAATGAGTCGTAAACATTTACTAGAGCAGCTGTTGGAGCGGCCTTGTACTTAACATTGCTGAGAATGAAGAACTAACTCATAATGAGTGTGAGAAGAGTTTAATTTTGTGTCGCCATATCTTATTAATTATTCATGGCCTACCTGTACATGCGCAGTGGCTCCATGGTAAGAGGACGCGTTTCTCAAAAGCGCTGTTGTCTAACCACCTTGGTTGAGCAGGTCACTCAAGATTAATATTCATTTTAATGTATATAATAACTGAAATTTAAAGTTGGTTGGTGTTCAGATAGGTAGGGTGAGGGTCAATCTTGTCAAACTAACGCAATTAAAACGTTGACAACAATAAATATCCAGAAATGCCGCTCCTAACAACCGGTCTGAAGTAGTCGTTCCAACCACCCAACTTTGTGACCATCTTTGCAATTGATCATTGGAACTATGCTTTTGAGATGCACACAATCGCTGAACGGCGGTTGTAATGTCCAAGGTTGCAACGGTGGTTAGACAACGACAGGTCAGAGAGGTCAGGGGTCAGAGACTCACCATGCTGCAGCCTTACCTGATTTGCATTTGTGAATTCTTAAACTGCACCCTTATGATGAAACAGTTAGAGAACAGCATACAGAAGCTTCATCATTGTAAATGGTGCTGAGAGCTTGATTTTTCTTTTAAATGGTCAGAATTTGACCTGATGGCTGGAGAGAAAGCTCTATAGTTGAATGACATCTAACAGACATTGTAGATCCCCTTTCACCTTGAGAGAAAATATTTTATTCATGTATATTAACATCTCAGTTCCCTATGTAGTGACAGATTTCAGAGATGTTTTTGTACAGCTCTGCAGGCCCTTGTGTGACTGTGTGTCTCGAGCGCAGTAATAAACAGCTGTGTCCTCAGCTTTCAGGCTTTTCACTTGTAAGTGCAGTGTGTTAGTGTTGGTGTCTTTGGTGATGGAGAACTGGCCCTGGAGAGACTGGGCAAATGTTGTGCCAGTGCCACCATCAATATATCCAATCCACTCCAGTCCCTTTCCTGGTTTTTGACGGATCCAGTTCATCCCGTAGCTCATGGAAAACCCGGACACAGTGCAGGACAGAGTGACTGCCTCTCCAGGTCTCTTCACCACTGGACCGGAGGAGGTCAGAGACTGGCCATAAATATCTTAAAGACAAAAAAAATCATTAAAATGAAATGACCACCAGTCTTATGAACCCTTTAGATCAATTGTGTTTGAGGAGGGAGAGGATGATAATACTCACATGAAAAGAAAGTCAGAACAATGCCACCACCTAAAAGCATCATTGCTTCAGTAAATGTGTCCACAATGACAAGACTGAAGATATTGAGGTTATGACTCGACAATATGAATTCAGAGACTATCCTCCAACTAATAGCTATTTATAAGCCATAACCCGTGCAGTAGGGAGTGGCCTTGTTCACTGATGCAAACAGATATTTACATCTTTAGGATTTCATAAGGGAAAATAATGTCTTCATGTCACAACGGGACTGCGAAAGGTGTAAATGTACCCACTCCTAAAACCTCTTATTACACAGATGTCAGTGTTTTCACAACATTAATTTTCCTAGCATGATGTGCTAAATACACAGTCTCTACGTACACAGAACAAATAAAGACCATTAGGATGGGTATTTCATGCATATTGATGGATGTATTTTGAGGACTTCAGGATTAAGATGTTAATACATGATGTTTTTGTGAACAGCTATAAAATGATATATACAGTATGTTATAAAACTGTTAATTGTGCCAGCAGACTTTTTTTTCACAATTGTTTTATAATGGTTTGGTGTTGTAACTCAAGAAGTTTTAATATATTAATATTATTCATACATATATATTGCAACAAAGAATGTTGATAGCCTGCAATAGCTCACCAATGGTAGTGACACCTTCTCTATTTCAGAGAGCCCCATTTGTTTTCCACTCAGCCGTCACTGACAGATTGACAGCAGAGTGTTACGCAGTAGCTCAGACTTCACAGCAGTGTGTTCTGATGAGTTAAAAAGGTGAATGAGAGTTTTCATAGGCTGCCCTCTACCAGCTGAAATAAGTACTGCAGCGTTGATTGGCCAAGAGGGGGCAAGAGGGACTAGTGATTCCAGCGCAGTTTGGATTTTACACTTTCTGAATATTTATTTCACTGTCACTTTATTTTAATGCTATTTACCCCCGGAAATGTAATATGCTGAGTAATTGTCTACACTGTGCTTAAACATGGTTAATTAATTCTACTCAAGAATTTATATTGTTTATATTGTGTCAGTAAAGTTTTTGCACAGGTCCTCTACTGGTTGGTATCACAGTGGTCGCCTGGCACAGTAATAGACAGCTGAGTCTTCAGTCTGCAGGTTCTGCCCTCTCAGAGTCACTGTGCTGCTGGAGGGATCTTTAGAGATGCTGAACTTGCTCTTCAGGGAATCTGCCTTGTAAATATCTCCATTCTCCCATATGTCTGTTATCCACTCCAGTGTTTTCCCTGCAGGCTGTCGAACCCATGCCGTCGCATAGCTACAGCATTCAGTAAGAGAATATCCAGACACCTTACAGGGGATGGTGAGAGGGTCTCCAGGCTTAATTACTATGGAGCTGGGCTGAGTGAGCTCAACATCCGACTGAACATCTAAACAAAGAAATTAACAAAAAAACATCAAGTTATTAGTTGCATGCATTCATTACATAAAGATAATGTAATGTAATGGCAGACTGATGGCTGTATTGTTTTTGCTAGTCTAGCCTCCAGAGAGACTCACAGGATGCAGCTGTCAGCAACAGTAAGACACTGGTGGGAACCATAATGTGTGCTGGTGTCAAGCTGTTACAGCTCAACTGAGGCAGATGAAGAGGACGCTGCTCCTTTATGTGGACTGTTTCATCAGGGTTTTTTTACACAGGGAATGGGATCAGACAAGATCATCCAATGGCAGAGGGGAAAAATAACCAGAATCTGAGTTGCAAATTCAAACTGTGATGATTATGACTATGCAGAACTCAAACGATGATGTCACTCACAAGGGGCCTCAGGGCTTCATAATGTCTCAACATGTTGATGAAGGCACTGGGGGTCTGATTTTTAGCTGTAACTGTACAGTAATGTAGATATTTTCTTTTTATCAGTCCACCACTCCACAACTTAACGGCACAGCTAAAACACTCAGACAAAGGGATGCAAGTGGCATGAAAGGGATAAAAGACGCTAATATTGGGCTCAGTACGCAATGTCACATGTGATGTTTGATGTCTGGATGTGGCATGTTTCAATGCAATAGTTATGATGTGAGTTTGTGAGTTTCTTCAATGAAAGGCTGAAGTGTATCGTCACAGTAGACGAAAGATTGGTGGGTAAATAATTAATGAATAAATAAACACTAAGGTGAACAAATAATACTTTGCGTTATGCGAGAACATTTATCTTTTTTTTTTTTACAAGGAAAGGTCATGTATTTTGGTCCTATCTGAACTGCAGTTACACTTTGTCCCCTGATCCATAAACATGGCATGTGTTTTTGTGCTGCACTTAAGCTTCATCTCTCACTGTGGCTCTCGAGCACAGTAGTACACAGCAGAGTCTTCGGTTTTCAGGCTGTTCATCTGTAGGTAACTCTGCTTCTTGCTGTTGTCTCTGGAAATTATTAATCTTCCCTGAATGGACTGAGCTTAGTATGTAGAACTACTTGAGGTGGGGTGAATTCGAGCCAGCCCCTCCAGCCCCTTTCCTGGACCTTGTCTGATCCAATGTTTTATGGTATAGAGAATATTTTCCTGCTGGGTCTCAAACTCTTGCCAGTGGCCTCAGACCCAGAGGCGCTGGAGTCATGTTCAACCAGTACACCTGCAACCTAACATTTGGCCATGAAGTACAGCATCGTCTCGTACTTCACATAGGCAGTGGGAAAACCACATGTTGTTTTTGTTCAGCAGTGTAGTTGTTTCTGTCACTGTGAATCACGAGCACAGTAGTACACAGCTGTGTCTTCAGGTCTCAGATTGCTCATGTGTAAAAAGACTTGACTCTTGCTGTTGTCTCTGGTCGTTGTGAACCGCCCCTGGACAGCTTGTGAGTAATATATATAGCCACTGCCGTCTGAAATATAAGACAACCAGTCCAGCCCTTTTCCAGCTGCTTGTCTGATCCAAACTACATGAGGATCACTGCTAAAGCCAGAGTACGTGCAGGTCAGTTTGTGGGAGTCTCCAGGTTTAAGAACCACTGACTCAGATTCACCCAGAGTCTGGCCTCTTCCACCTGTAAGTAAAACATATCAAATTAGAAACAAATAAGATAATAACCACAGTAGTCTTAACACAGACACTGAATTCATACAGCGCTGCATTGGATATTTATCTATAGCACATACTGTCTGGGTAGACCAAAAACACAACAGTGCACCAAATGATCCTCAGCTCCATTCTACTGATGTAGTCTCCAAAACAGCCTTTGCTATACAATTTCATTTGATGGTGAGAGTATATAAGATGGTGAAGTTGGGATGACTTTGCATAGACTGCCCACGTCACGCTGGCATGGAATAAGTGACGGAGTGCTCCTCCCCTCTTTCCATTCCTCGCCAGAACTTAATTATTCCACTCTTACACTGCCACCTATTGACATAATAGGGTATTACAGGAAAAGATGTGTCGACAAGATGAATTGTAGAAACTTCAAGTTTATTCTTATATCTATCAAATCATAATAATTGCAACCTTTATGTTTATTAAAAATGTATATGCCCCATTAAAGCTGCATTATTTAGTACTGTGAATATGTTGGGATCTCTTTGGGCTTTCAACACTTAATTATTAACTTTGGCAAGGCAACTGGCATAACCAGAATTTGTTGGCATTTGTTTATCTTGTGAATCATTCCTCTCTCTGGTGTCATCTAATAAACTGGCAATGCATGTGTTAAAATCATACTAGTATAAATGTAAGAAAAGTAAAAACAAGAAAAATCCAACAGCAGGGGAGATGATACATTATCATATCACATTATCTCAGTATCTTCAGGCAATACTTTTAAATTCCTTGGCTGTCACGCTGGTATGAAAATGACACTGCATTGTGAATGAGAGTTTGTGAATGCAGGGCCAGCCTAGCCAGTGTCAGTTAGGTTCAGCCAGTTTTCACCATGATGTATTTGTCGTCAGATATAACTCAACTGTTCACAATGATGCCTGCAGGCCTTGTGGCAGGTGACAGGCTTCTTCCTGTGCATCACCGTGGTCATTCGTGCCATTGGGATTCTAGACTATGACCACATGTGGATGTTTTCAGCTTTCAGGCTTTTCATCTATAAGTGCATCTTGGAGGGGCCATTGGTCATGAAGGACTGGTATGTACTAGCTGTTCATGTAAAACCCAGACACAGAGCAGGACAGAGTGACTGACTCTCCAGGTCTCTTCACCACTGGACCAGAGGAGGTCAGAGACTGGCCATAAACAACTGAAAAAAAACAAACCATGACTGAATAAACTAATATCAAATACATCTGCCAGCATGAAGCAGAAAATCTTTTGAACATCCTTACCATTCAAGCTGGCTGCTATCAAGATTACTCGCATCATGTTCATGTCTCTGTTGTGTTGTGAAGTCAGTATCTGTCAGTAGAGTCGATGGACCAAAGTTATATCACCACAGAGAAACGTGTGTTTTGCTCCCTCTGCTTTGCAAACTTGGCTTCAGAGTTGCTCATTATTGCTTGTAAAATACAATTCAGTCCACCAACATTTACCTGACATTAATGAAATACACAAAATACAGGTAAATACAGACATAGCATAGGCCAAACAGATAGGTTCCATATGCACACACAAAACAGGAATTTATTACAATTATTTAGTTATTGAGGACAGGAGTTGAGGGTTCAGGAGTTATGGAAAAGTGAGGTAGAGAATATTTGAACATTTGAACGTTATATGCTGTGTGAAAACGAATGAGCATTTTAATTTTCACAAATTGCAAAACTGATGGAAACCATTAAAAACACCGAACACGCAAAGCACTCTGTCCATTCTGAACAGAATGGAAGGGGAAGGCTGGTGGGAAGAGTAAAGAAGAAAGACAGAAAGATGCTGATATTTAACAGCAAGAGGGGAACAGTGACCACCCAATGAGTAATATTAATATACACCTGGAACATTGTCACTGATAGCCATTCAAAATACCCATAGTCTATAATTGACCTACCAACTGTATCTATACTCTATTGCCTATAGTCTATTCATCATTTATATCCAGTTATTAGATCCACTGAGTGTTTCCCTGTTTTGTGTCTCTTGAGACATGAATGAATGTACTGTTATAGCAGGTGCCTGAAGCAGAAGCTCTGTTGTCTCTGAGTCATGAAGGGTTTTTGTGCGGCTGGTTGTATTGGTGTAACCACTGTGACTGTCTAGCACAGTAATAGACTGCAGTGTCCTCAGACTTCAACTGGGTCATATGCAGGTAGAGATTAGAGCTGTCCTTGGATGCAGTGAATCTGCCTTGGACTGTCTGGGCTGTGTACTTGCTACTGTCAGTATAGTAGTAAATAATCCATTCCAGTCCTTTCCCTGGAGCTTGGCGGACCCAGTTCATGCCATAGTCCCCCACACTAAATCCACTGCAGGCACAAGTCAGTTTGAGAGTTCCTCCTGGAGTCTCCATCACTGGCTGTTGAGACTGTGTGAGCACAATCTGACCTCTGACCACTGAAAAATAGGAGAAAATATAACAAGTTATAAATAAATTACTCTACAGTCACATTTCAGCCGGACTGAACACTAAATTCTAATAGTGGTATAATTCACTCACAGGTTGCAGATCTCAACAGTATCAGCAGCAGGACTACAGGCAGCATGGCTGGTACTGGAGTGGAACAGGGAGGATCTAAATCAAACCTGCTCTTCTCTACCTCTGTGTGGAAATAGCTGACTGTCTGACTGCTGCAGTTTAAATAGGCAAACATTCAGTAGCATCTTTGCATGTATGCACACAGCTGGTCATGTCACAGGTATAAAAGCAAGGACCCGTTCAGCTGTAAGAGTATTCATGCAAATATTCCTTAATATGACCTACATTATGTTTAAGGTGGAAACAAATAAACGTTTGAAATAACATTTCTCTTTGGGATCCATGCACTCAACATATCATATATAGTATTTAGTGTGTTCATACACAATGGTCTTCTGTACTGTAATTATTCTGCCCTCCTGTTTCAAGATCAATCCGACAAGAGTCTAAGAAGTTCATGAACTTGTTTAAGCCAGTGGCAGACCCTAAACTATTGCTTTAGAACATTTTCAGCCATACCCTTTTAAAGAAAAGATTTTTATTTTTTCTGTGCGTGTTGGTGAGTAAGTCAGCCTTTCTATCAGTGTGCTTTCTTAATGCAACGCCATGGTTGACTGGTGCAGTAGTTTTATTTATCTGAACATCAGTAATGCACAGCTGTGAATCCAGCCTGTAGATTCTGGCCCTGGAGACTTATTGTGTTACTGGAGTTGTCTTTGGAGAAGCTGAACGTATGTGTCCCCATCATAGTCTATGCCTGATATCCACTCCAGTGATTCCCCTGCTGGCTGCCGTATCCAGTGTGTAGGAGAACAGCAGCTTGTCGAGTGAATACCCAGCCACTTTACAGGAGAAACTCAAAGTCTGACCAGGCTGTCATCATGGAACTCGGTTGAGTAAGAACAACAGCACTGCACACACCCGTAAAAGACACGTGTAGAAATATAAACATTCAGAACGCAGACACTGGATTCAGAATGTCCTCCTTTGACACTTTGACGATTCACAGGAGGCTGCCAACAGCAGCAGCAGCAGCAGCAGCAGAGATGCAGGGGTCAGGGGTCAGAGGTCAAGGGTCACGGGTCAGGGGTCAGGGGTCACGGGTTTGTGTTGGAGCTGAACTGGTGGGGGCTGAGTTGCTCTTCTGTGCTGTACTAGTCTATTCAATAGTTGAGATCTAAAGCCATGGGTTAAATGGGGAGGACGGCGTTTGCAGTTTGCATACGACAAGCAACGAGGAGAGACCTACAAAGAATAGAAATAAAGAATATACTAACTGATTACTCACAGCCTAGAACTGACATTTTCTCAGTCACAAACACAGAGCATTTCTGTTATGTTACTTTTAGAGACGTTTAGATTTGTTGGCCATATTTAAGCTGATTTTAGTTTGTTTGTTTGGTGGACATTTGGCTAATATTAAGATTTTTTTTTTTAACTCTGTCCTTCAGAATTAGCAAAGTCTTCTAGTAAATGCCATGCTCTACGTTCCCTTCACCTGCCCTCCATTTTAACTCAATTCAACTCCATTTTAACTGGTTGGATCTCTGATGTGAGAGAGAACACTGCCCCCTGCTGATAGTTAAGACTAAACTGAATGCTAAACATTATTTTTTTTTTTTTTTAAAGATTTATTTATGGGCTTTTAAGCCTTTATTTGGATAGGATAGTGAAATATTTTGGACAGGAAGTGAGGAGGAGTGAAGAGGTGGGGAGAGGATCGGGAAACGAAATGAGGCCGGAATCAAATCTGTGTCCCCGCAGGCATTGTAGCCCGTAAATTGGGGGGCCACAGTGCTAGACATTTTTAATGAAAATCTTTTCCTCTAATTTTAGCCAATTGATGGTAATTGTTTTCTGATGCACAGATAGACCAAAAAGATTTTGTATTGGCATGAGGCTTGTTGTATCACTGTGGTGATCTAGCACAGTAATAAACAGCTGTGTCTTCAGGCTGCATATTCTGGCCTCGTAGAGTCACTGTTTTACTGGAGGTGTCTCTGGAGACACTGAACTTGTTTTTCAGTGAGTCTTTATTTGCTGTGCTTCCATCAGTCCAGATGATATTGATCCACTCCAATGGTTTTCCTGCTGGCTGTCGAACCCATGCTGTGGGATTGCTAGTCAGAGAATAAGAGACTTTGCAGTCGATGGTCAACTGTTGTCCTGGCTGGATTACCACTGAAGCTGGCTGTGTAAGTTCATCAGCCTGAATACCTGCTGGACAAAAAAGAAACCAAAAAAAGTATCAGCAGACTCATATTATTCTGTGTATTCCATAAGGAGAATCACATTATGTCATGTGTATTTGTGTTCCTCATCCTTACAGATATGACAGTGGCATACATACCATATAGAGCCCCCAAAAGCAGCAGACATGAAGGAAACATGGTGTACTACAGAAGTGAGCGGGTCGGTGACTATCTGGTCCTCTCTGCTGTTTAGAGCTCAGGAGCTGCTGAAGGATCACAGTCACTCAGATGTGTTTGTTTTATAAGGCAGGAGGGAGGACAGGGTTTGCATACAAGAGGAACTGGATGAAGAGCAGGAGCTGTGTGTGAATCTGTCTGTGTTGTGAGTGTGTGTGTTATTCACATGAGCATACTGCCCTCTAGATGTTTGCTCTTTTGAAATCTGAAGGGATCGTGATCATTTAATTACTTGACATTTTTCATGATATGCATTCGTTTATATGGCCTATCCGTTACCTGCGTGCCAGGCATTATTATTTTCTCTATATATTATCTTTAACTCTACTTTTTAATTCTTCTGACCCATCTCGCTGTAGCTGTCTATTTATTAGCTAGAACTGTATATGTACATTATTGTTATAGGTCCTTAATGCCCTACCTGGACCTGGTTGAAGAAGGAAAGTAGATTCATATAATTCACATGAGCTTATTTGACAGCATGTCTGTGTCAGGCTGGGTGTTCATACCAGATCATGGGCTTTTTCATGGGTGCAGACCAGGGTAACTATAGTTCACTAAAACTAATACTAAAACTTCAATTAGCAGTAAAAATGCGAAATGCAGAATGTAGAGGGCAAAAATATGTGCTACACATTTACTAGAGCAGCTGTTGTAGCGGCCTTGTACTTAACATTGCTGAGAA
>NW_024879580.1:0-25000 GCF_900700415.2 Clupea harengus
GAGGGATTATTGCCTAAAACTGCTGTAGGAAGTAACGTGCTGGTTTGAGGAGTTGGTATGAACTTCATTCAAGTACCGCTTCACAGATTTAGGCCAAATTTGGTGTCTGATCATGGCGTAGTGGGGGTACGCCCATTTCTGCCAGTTCCAGACTGATTTTCTACTTGGAAACGATATTGGAGAAGGTGATATTTGGGAAAAATATGTTAAGCTACCCGCACAACTCAAATACAGTGAGCCAGAGAAATAAGAAGTCATTAAAACAAAACACAGTATGAAGTATTGCCCTCCCCTCATATGCATGGTTTCTTAAAAGGATAAAATATGTCATGATATGAGAAATCAGGAAAGTTGCCGGAGGACAGTAGGTTAACCTAAACCAAATTAATCTGTTTCTGTTCATTTTTAGGAAAAACAGATATGTGCGGCTTCAGTAAAGTGAAGGAGAAAATGCTCTGGCTATAATCATGGCTATAATCATGCATACAACAACACATTGGCACATTATAGCACAGAAGGAAAGGGGCAGCATCAGTGTCCCCTAACTTACCAGTCCATTATACCAGTGACTCATGGATGACAGTGAGGGGAAGGTTACCTATATGGGAGAGGGTCCACCATTAGTGTCCCTGTAGTACTAACCTACCAGTCTAACCTACCAGTCCCTAACCTACCAGTCCACCATCATTAGTGTCCCTGTAGTACTAACCTACCAGTCCACCATCATCATCAGTGTCCCTGTAGTACTAGCCTACCAGTCCCTAACCTACCAGTCCACCATCATCATCAGTGCCCTGTAGTACTAACCTACCAGTCCCTAACCTACCAGTCCACCATCATCAGTGTCCCTGTAGTACTAACCTACCAGTCCCTAACCTACCAGTCCACCATCATCAGTGTCCCTGTATTACTAACCTACCAGTCCACCACACCAGGGAGTAGTGAGCTAATAGTTTTAACTATACCTATTAAGAAGTGTATGAACAACCTTGATTTTTTTTCAGCCAAATCTGAGACGGCCGAGTGGGAGCCATTGTCCCGTTTGGCGTGGAATGACCCACCAGTGACTCGTGGATGACAGCTGCCTTCCACAGTCATATGGGGGAGAGGGTCTCCTGGAATAAGGAAAAGCACATTCATCTGTACTCTCTTCCCTTTTGTACATCATATATTGTTGTATATACGTATATAGTTACCTTATCACCATGGCAACATTCGGACACGTCTTGTAGATGTTTCTCTAATAACAGGATGTGATGCTGGGGTGCAGAGGAGTACAACCTATATGAATTAGCAAAGCATTTCAAATGACGGAAAGAAGAAGGAAAGAATAGAGGAAAGAAGAGTGAAGAAAGAAGTGTCTTGCTAAAGGACGCTTTGACAGGGAATTGAACTGACAACCTTCTGAGTACTAAACGACTTCTCTACCCCTGTACCAATGTCACCCAGGTTTATATCTCAAAGTTTTGCTTACATATTACTTCACTTCCTCGTTGGCGGCTTTTCTGCTGAATTTGAGTGGCTATACCGGACAAACGGTTGTGAGGATCAAAATTCTATTCTATATTTCTTGTGAGGCTTGGTCTGAAGATCATCTCTGGTGATTTTGAAGAAGATTTGACCAAAATTGTAGGAGGAGTAGGCTTTCAAAGGTTTTTTGATAAAACCGGTAATAGCGGAAAATCTATACAACCGAAAATTGGCGCCATTGAACGTCGAATTCGTCTTGATCCAATGAATCCAATGGTACCTCATTTTTGAAAATCGGTCAAACGGTTTAAAAGTTGTGTGTGTTAACAAAAGTCCAACTTTGACCCGTTGGTGGCGCTAGTGTGGTCTAGTGGGAGACATGGAACTTGGTGTCAGTGATGAAGGGACTGTCCGTAATGAGTGTGCCAAATTTCAGAAAAAGTTACCATACGGTTCTAGGGGCTGCCATTGACTCCCATGGTACAAGAATAATAAAGCCTACAATAACAATAGGTTTCCTCCTGAGGGAGGAATCCTAATGACATTTTTGTGTGCCGACACAGTTTTATGTACTTCAAAACAGCCAAGAATGCTGTCTAATTCATGCTAGCTGAAGTGTGACATTTTTAAACCTTGAGTGTGCACATCTAACCCAGAATATGATCCTATCCATCTTCCTCTCTCTCTCTCTCTTTCTCAATCCTTCTCTGGTGTGTGTGTTCCTGCAGTCCCTGATCAGGAATAAGATCATAAACGTTCAGGACCTCTTCATCGAGGTGCAGGCCTTCTGCATCGAATTCAGCCGCATACGAGTGGCTGCCGGACTATTCCGTCTGCTCAAGACACTGGACAGTGGAGAGACACCTGCGGGCAAACCTCAGAAATAATACACACACACACACACACAGATACACACAGACACACAGAAGACTTGTCCTTCTCTACAGTTTGCGTGTGATTGGACCCTTGATGGAGAACAAGTGGTCAGACACTCAGAGGCCAAAACCTCATCCTGTTCTCCTCACACACACACACACACACCGGTCTTATTTGCGTACCCTGGGCTGGAGTGAACATCTGAACCGCTTTAATTGGTGGCTGTGTGTGTATTTGGGTGTATCTGGGTGTATCAAAGTGTATGTATAAAATTATCCTCATTAAAGAGCCATGTTGGTGTTTACTTGTTCTAAGTCTGTTAGATAGTCGTGTGTGTGTTCTGTGTGTGTACTTGTGTGTGTGTGTGTTCTGTGTTTGTGTGTACTTGTGTGTGTGTGTGCGTACTTGTGTGTGTGTGTGTGAGTGTGTGTCTATGTGTGAGTGTGTGTGTGTGTGTGTGTGTGAGTGTGTGTGTGTCTCTGTGTGTGTGTGAGTGTGTGTGTGTGTGAGTGTTTGTGTGAGTGAAAGTGTTTTTGTGTGTGTGTGAGAGTGAAAGTGTTTGTGTGTGTGTGTGAGAGTGAGTGAGTGAGTGTGTGTAAGTGTGTAAGACAGTAATTTCCTAGACCAATAAGGGAATAGGCGTCTAGAAGGTTTGGGTGGATGCGTCTCTCTCCTCGCTTTGCTGAAAACGTAACATTTATTAACACACCTTTCTTAGTACGACCATCATTAATCTAACTCCATTTTCCTTGTCTGACTCCACTCTGTTAGGATATCAGCCTTAGCTCCTAGCTTTAAAATGTAGATTACTACCGGGTTTTGTAGGCTGATCTCCAACTCATTTTTTTGTACATCTATCGTCTGTAATATTAATTCCTCCCTTACTTTTTAATAACCTTTTTAATAGTTGTGGCGTGTATCATGGAGCCTTCACCATGCACGCCCATTTTTCTAAAGCCTCTCACCATTTTTCCTCCATGATGGACTAATGAAAGTATTTTCCCTATTAGTTTTAGTAAGAGTAGACCTGGTACTTTTTAGTTGCATTCTTTGTCTAAAAAGATTATCTCAGGTGTTTTGACTCTTTCTCTGTTAGTCTGGTCTTGTACTCACGTCTCTGGGTGAATAATGGATGGAGCGTCATTGGCCGCTGTGGCTTGACTGGAATAAGCCTACGTCCATATAGTACTTCCTGTTTAGGAAGAGTGGTGAGATGTTTGGTGGTTGCCTTGCGGATGTTGTGCAAAAAGGGCAGCGAGACTCGTGCAACAAGATCTCTTTCGTTTGTGGAATACAAAATGGATGTGCTTTAATTGCGGACCATGTTTCGGGCTTCCTGGTGGAATACCGGATTCAGATCGCTGTCATAGGCTCTCAGGTACCCTCTGTGTCACCGCTGCTACTGACAGTTTATCTAAATTGTAGTGAATATATTCCTAGTGAACATATACATAGTGAACAGCTTTCTGCTGATTGGATTAGGCGGAACCCTGGTTTATCGGAAAATGAATGAAACGGTGACAGCTGTCAAAAGCCCACTGAGGCTGCCCGACATGATTGAAGCGCTGGGCAGAGCTGTTGGCACTCAGACTGTGGCTATACACCACGATATGGATAACATCCTGGCGGCTATTAACCGCGATATGGATAACAACATGGAGAAGTTCACGGCTTTGCAAAGGAAATTGGATCAACTCGGAGACCGGACAGAAAAGGAGTAGACGAGCAAATTGCCGCTTACTCCCAAGACCAAACAACCCCAATCTTATCTGCTTTCGGCCCCCTCAACCAGCACGGGCCTTGGCCAAGGCCGTTGCTGGAACAACAACTCCCCTGAAGATCGCTACAGTGAGACTCTCTTGCATTCCCTTCCCCCTTTCCACAGGCACCTGTGGATTGTTGTCTCTGTCCAGGACCCTTTCAAGGCTGTCTCCATGGCAACGACAATCTTGCGAACTGAGAATCTGTCTGATTGGGCCTAGGGGAAGGCGACAATCCAGGCCTACTCATACACAAACTTTCTACATGCATACATACACACGTACATATTACAGATATGCATTCACCACCCCATGACCCCCATCCCACGCCTTCGCCTGCTTCGTACCCCCAGTGTGACAGGCGGGTCTGTGACCAGCGCCGAACATGGCTGTTGGACCAGATGGCTGCTTGTTTGCGCTGGCTTACCTCCATCCCTCCTCCCCGTTGCAAGTCTTGAGTTCTGTCATGTTGTAAAATGTATGTGCTTATGTGCTGAGGTGTTTTTTCCCTTTAGGAGCATAGTCTGGGGGTCACCTTTTTTTCTCTCCTCATGTTATGCTGCAATTCTTCCCTCAACCTTGTCTTCCCATCCTGTCTACCCCCTTGTCAGATGTATGTGTATATGTATGTATCAGGACGGGATTTTCAGGCACACACGCAAACTGCAGGTTTGATGCCACAGTAGAGTTTATTCACTCCCTGACTGGTTGGGCAGACTAGCTAGCCTGATTCCCCAAGCTACAAACACAGCAAGGCTATCAAAGTTCACAACCTCACCGGATACATAAACACAAGTATGTTCCACAATAGAACGGTTAGTCCAAAGGAAGGTAATCCACAAAGGTAATCCACAAAGGTAATCCACGGAACAAAGTATATCCACAGGAAAAGTCTTATCCATATTGTGGTGGATGCACAGGGTTAGCAACAGTCAAAGGCAATTAGCGGCTAGCCTATGCTAAGCTAATCGCGAGGGCGTTAGCATTCCATCAACAGGGTTGAGATACCCAAACCAGACTTCGTAAGAGAAGCGAGAAGAAAGGTAACTGTACTCATGAAACTCCATGACCGAGTGAAGAGGGAAGGACACCCAGTGCTTAAGTAGGAAGTAGTAATCACCTCAGGTGTAGCCCAGTATAGAAGAAAGGTTAGTGTTAGGTGCTCTAGAGTGAGTGTCGCCCTCTAGACATTTACATTCATTACATTTACATTTAGTCATTTAGCAGACGCTTTTGTCCAAAGCGACGTACAAGGGAGAGAATATTCAAGCTACGAGCAATAGAACCTGGTGTAACAATAAATAAATACTACTTTACATTAGAAATATAACAAAATGAAATAAAAAGAAAGAAAGAGTGCAGAAGTGTAACTGCTGTAGTTGCAAGTTACGCACTAGTCGAAGTGCCAGTTAGGACGGGAAGTGCTCTCTGAAGAGTTGGGTCTTCAAAAGCTTCTTAAAGGTAGAGAGGGACGCCCCTGCTCTGGTAGTGCTGGGCAGCTCATTCCACCAACGTGGAACTACAAATGAGAATAGTCTGGACTGCCGTGCTTGCACAGACGGCAGTGCCAAACGACGCTCACTAGAAGAGCGCAGCATCCTGGGTGTAACATTTGCCCTTACAGGTCTAGAGGACTGGCGACCCTGCACAGACATGACAGTATGGACGGGTGGATTGCCATTTTCACTAGTTTACTATGCGACAGGCTATGTTGCTGGTACTTGTGTACTTGTGTACTTATGCTGTAACAATAAAGGACTACTACTACTACTATAACCCGACGTTCTTCTGGTGGCTCTTCTCCACTACCGATGCTACTGACAGTTGCGTTGTCTGCACCGTAGCTAAACAATACCTCTACTATAACCCGACGTTTCGCCCTGCCTCTGCTCCACTACCGACGTTCTGTTCATTTCACATCACCGCTGCTACCACTCCTTATGTCCGTCCTCTTGCCTGCTGTCGAACGTTGGAGTTCTCTCCCTTTTCCCTCCCGTCACCTGGCCGCACGCACACACACTCACACTCACAACACTATGGTTTAGTCCATGTGTGATTGAAGGGTGTTATCGTGTTCAAGTGTATTGATATTTGTGTGTGTGAACCATTAGTTCTGAAGATAAAGAAATGGACTGAGATTGTGGGGGGAAACTGTCGATGCACTGTTGATGCCCTGTTCTTTTCTTTTCCTGTGTGTATTTAATGTTTTTTCTGTCAAACTTCTCCGTTCCCTTGTCATTCTAAAATACACTGACTTATTGCTATTTGCATTGCCCTGCTCTTGTTCATTGCTTTCACCCAACCCCTGAGCTAGCCAGGACAGGTTCAATATTGACCTAATTCCTTTTAGTGCAGTATTGGGTCTGGTAGTGATAGTGGCCTTTGTAACTTTCCTCTCTCTATGATACTCCCTCTGAGCATCTGGCCCAACAAACAATTTCCTCTTTTCTAAGGCCAATACTCCGCTACACGGTTTCATCTTGGAATAGTGTTGCTTAGGATATTGCCACGGCCGATTTACATCTTGACATATTCCCTGACACAGGCTTTAACTATTCTGGATCTAACTCAGAGGTCTTACAGTGCTGTTACAGGACCTTGCAGATAGATCGACTTGGTTCAGTGATGGGCACCAAGCTGTAGTACGATTCCGTATAACCATTCGATCCAGTGCAGAGGCTGGTCGGCAAGCCACCGCTATATAATATAATGTAGCATGTCTAGTCCAGTTCAGATAGCCTGTTCTCTCAAAGTTTTTACGCTTGTGGCCACGAAACTATCTCTAGCCCGACATCTGTGGAAACACCAGAACCTAAGAGTACTTCTCTAGTTAAGAATTTCTTAAGGGGGCATAGTGGGTCAGAATTTACAAATGTATTATGTCAGGTACTACAGTGTACAAATCCAACAAGTCTAAAGTGAAGAATATAAGTCTAAAACACCACATGAAACATAAAAACACTTAGAGAACATGAACATACCTGGCTGCTTAGACGTGACTACTCACACGGTTGTGAGGGAGATCTGGAAACAGAATGCTACAAATTCTTTGACTGTCTTACCCTTAAGTACCCAATTTAGTCCTGCATCTGGTCTAATAATTACCCCCATGAGCAGTGGTTTCTCGTGCTTAGGATCACACATTAACAAAGACAAATGGAGGGGGTTCTCATCCAAGGAGGGTGTTTGCCCCCTCCAGAGAGAGGTTACCTTACGACTCACAGAGACCAGAATTCTCATGTCTCTGAGATCCATGTTAAAACTAATCTATGCAGCTGCAGGACTGAGATGGGAAGATCAACAATTGGGACAGTGCATCTCTGGAATGTTTGTTGGAGCACCATAAACCAACACCTAGGCCTCCACCAAATGAGCAGTTACTAGAGGAATTTCAATTTAATTTCAATTTGTGTTTATTTGATCAAGAGGGACAGTGTACATTCATATAAATGCACCCAATTATAGCCAAAAGGCTAGTTTCCATTGGCAGTCCCCCTGCCAGAGTGGCAAGATTGAGGGAAAAATAACAGCATAACATGAGGAGAGGGGAGCAAAAAGGGCAACCCCCAGACTATGCTCCTAGAGGAGTACAGTGTGGGAACAGAAAAAAAAGCCTCAGCACATAAGCACATACATTTTACAACATGACAGAAACATGACACATGGTACATGGTACGAAGCAGGTGAAGGCGTGGGATGGGGGTTGTGGGGTGTGATTGCATATCTGTATATAATATGTACGTGAGTATGTATGTAGAAAGTTTGTGTATGAGTAGGCCTGGATTGTCGCCTTCAATCAGTCAGATTCTCAGTCCGCAGGATTGACATCAGGGGCGGACTGGCCATCGGGGATACCCGGGGAATCCCCGGTGGGCCGACGGGGTTGGGGTGGTGTAAAATACCGGCCCCCCTCCATCTCCAACCGGCCCACCCTTCCCTTTCGCCAGCACTGACTAGTATGTGCCTCACAGAACACGTATAATTTACTCTGATTTCAATCGTCAGAAATCATTTATACTACTACTAGCGATTTGTATTCACACTCATGGTGCCTATTTTTCGAAAAGTGTCTTCTGAAATGTGTTCCTACGGACTTCGAAAGACCAATGTAAGAAAAGGTCTCCGCCTAACTCATTAACGCCTGAAAATGGGTTCTTACACAGCCGAAGTGTTCTCAGATGTGAGAATTTAGGATGATGATTCTTAAATTGAACGTATGTTCTCGTGCGCCTACTCAACACTTGCGTCACTGGCTGGCAGACAAAGTCGTTTTTGACAGTGAGAGCATGTCATCGGCACAAAAACGTAAATGGAGAAAAAGAAAAGATGGAGGGGAGGAAGGTGTATCAAAATATTTAAAAATCTCTGATTTATTTGGGAAACCACCGACTGCTGACAGTGATACGAAAGTAAGTTGTGTCCTTGACCTGGCCATTGTTAGCTTGCTTTTCAAAGATGAGGTAACGTTCCCTACAAGCTAGCCTATCTAACTTTAGGTAGATACATTTACAAAATTGTGACCGTTATGATCTGGTAAAATCAGCAAGCTGGCACTGATATCGAGATTATCTATTTTAACATGTTAGACGTAGTCACTTGTTTACAATCGATGAGCAAGCTATCTATGGTGGTAGTTGTAAAGAGGGCAATCTTATCATTTATAATAACGTATGTCAAATAAGTTGACCAGCTAGCTTGTTATGCTAAAATCACCGTGTTACACACAACACTAACATTATAAACAATGTTAATATGTTATCTAGATTAGATAGTGAGGTAATAATAACACCTGAGTATACTGATATTGTTTTTTTTTATTACCATGTGACTCTAATGCACCCGGGCCAGCAGAGTTAGTTTAGGTTCTGTTACTTAACTTATTGTTTTGTTATGCACCTTCAACACCCCTACACACACACACACACAATCACACACCCAGCATGCAACACTACTGACACCACTGATGTTCACACCCCATCGTATGTTCTATTCTGTTAATTTCTACAATATAGTTACTAATTCTACCCTCTGATTTTAGCTTCTTTATTGTGTGGACATTCATTCCTTAAGGCTCTGTAGTTGTATAATATATATAATATATATGTATAACCATCTGATACTAGCCCAGAGTTAAGCATATTCATCTAGCAAACTATACCTACCTTGGAGTGTTACAATAGCCAGTATCATTTTATTCCATGTGTCCATCCAGGCAAATTGGTGGATCCAAATGTTATAAAAAAAAAACATATATGATGTAATTTCTTTGTAATCATCCAAAATAATGGTAAGTGTAGGGGTATTTTTCCAAGAAGGCCACTGACTGGTCGATACGTGCATTGATTGGGCAGCGCGCCTAGGTGCTTTAAAAATAAAGTTTATTATTATTATGATTAATTTTGTATTGAGTGGGCAGGTCTGACAGTATCTCCCGGGCCATTTTTTTCCCCCAGTCCGCCCCTGATTGACATTGCCATTGTTACGACCCTGGCGGATCTAGGCCCCGCCCCATGATATTTGCATGACTGTTCTGACTCTGTCTCCTCAGCAGGTAATTGGAAGCAGGTGTACAACAGGTGTACCCCATGATTGGAGGGGCTACAAAAGCCCTGATCAGATGGCAGTCGGGAGAGCTTTGGATTGTCGTTATCATTGGTGTTTGGATAGTAATTGGATTTGGGATACTCGTTGGATAGTCGTTGGATTTTGGATCGTCGTCGTTTGTTTTGGATTACCATTTAACTGACTTTACATTACATCTTTGGTTTCTATTCACAACACTGACATTCACTACACGTTTGCCTATAATTAATAGATAAATATAAACTTGTAATCATTAATAAATAACTTATCATTATCATAAATTCTGCGTGGCCTCCCCTTTATGTTTCGTGCATTGAGCCAGCGCGTAACATATGGGGGCTCGTCCAGGATTGTTTTCAGAATCAGGTAAGGTAACTTTTCAGCAACTCATTGGGAAATAGTGGTGGTGAAGCTGCTTTGAATTTTATAGATGTAATATTGGCCTTTGATGCTGACGGTGCAGCAGGAAGGGTATTGTAAATTGGGGAGACGCACGTGGAAAATTGTAAGTTGTAAATTGTTTTGTTGTTTTTCGTTGGGTTGCCGTGGAGGAGGGAAGTCACTTTTGAAAGTGACTGCAGCTGTGGGCTCTCGTTGCGAGAGAGACGTACTATGCATACTGGTTCAATTGGGTACAGGTGTTTGTAACTGGGTGGTGATAGTAGGTGAGTACCTACTGAGCAAACGCAAACCCCTGCGCAGGTTAAGAGCGCTTCCCGCTGTTTGTTGTTTTTGCCGTGCTTGTAAGAGTTTGTTGTTTTTCGTGGGTGTGTCGGATGCGCTGGGGTTGCTTATCAACTCAATTGCAAGTGGACACAGGCTAGGACTGTGTTTGGGAGATAGATGCAGGGATGCTCTAGTCTTTTGGGTTTTTGTGATTGGGTGGTTCTACACCTGTGCGTGATTGCTGGTGCACAATCGCGTCAGGGCGATTTAATTAATTCCGACGATCGGAAGATTGTGATGCTGCTTCCAGTGAACATAACAGGAAAGGAAAATTGGAAAATTGCAACACTGGAAAAAGAAAGCAAAGACAGAGAGGAAAGGATGAACAAAATTAAAACTGTCGCTGTTGTTATGTACGAAGCAGAATGTGCTTTGTTTAGGGTGACCACCAGGTGGCACCTCTGTCCTGTATAAATTCACGTTCCTAATAAACCAGACTAGCTAAGTTGTAGAACAAGCTACAAGGTTTCGTGTCCCTCTCTGTGTGTGCATGTGGATGATTGCATCTAGTTAAAACATACAGGGAACATGACATAAATTGGCGACGAGGTGCGTAGTTCTGAAGACGGAACAAAAGAACAACCACGTTGGAAGCTAGCTAGTGAGCTAGCGTGTAGCTGTTAAGAGGTGATGAGCCAATCTTCTTCCGAAGAGTCTATCATTGAAGTGCAATCCATTGAAAGCGGACGCATCATGGCTGGAATATTTGGAAATATGGATCCCTTTGATGATACCGGTGAGCAATGGGCAACGTATATTGATCGTTTTGAACATTACATTCTGGCTAATGAGATCAGAACAGTGAAGAAAGTGATGGTGTTTAGTGTGATGGGACCTAAAACGTATGGATTACTACGCAGTTTGGTGGCTCCTGACAAGCCTGGGGAGATGGATTGTGGACGTGTTGTGGACGTGTTGCAAGCCCATTTCGCTCCAAAACCGCTAGTGATAGCGGAAAGATTCCGTTTTCACAAGCGAAATCAGGGGGAAGAGGAAACCGTTGCACAGTATTTTGCAGTACTGAAAAAGATAAAAAGAGTTTTCTGAGTTCAGTGCTTATCTAGAAGACGCACTACGGGACAGATTTCTCTGTGGACTAAAGAGTGAAACAGTGCAGAAGCGTCTTTTGACTGTGAAGGATCTCACTTTTCACAAAGCAGTGGAGTATGCTGTGTCGGCAGAGACAGCCACGCGCGACGTGCAGCAATTAAGCGGTTCACTTAAAGTGCATGCAATGATTTCCCAAAAAGGTGACCAATGCCGCCGCTGCAGGAAAATGAACCATAGGGATGAAGACTGCTGGTACAAAGATCGTGACTGTTACCAGTGTGGGAAGAAAGGCCATATCAAGCACATGTGTAAGGGTAGAAGAAGCAGCCAAACCAGAAGCAGCCAAGACAGTGAATGGAAACCGAAAGGTAATACAATTAAGCGCAGTGTTAAAGATAGAAAGAAGAGAATTCATCATGTTGATGCTAGAAATGTTAGTGAAAGTGATGAGACTAAATCTGACACTGACTCTGAGTTGGGACTGTATTCCTTGTCTGAAAAAGGGAAATATTCCAGAATCTCTGTGCTGCCTAGAGTAAATGGAAAGAAAATGGAAATGGAATTGGATACTGGGGCTGCTGTGTCTTTAATTTCTTTGAGTCAGTATAGAAGCAAGTTGAGTCAATTGCCTCTGCAACCCACTGAGATTATGCTAAAGACATACACTGGGGAGCCATTGGCACCAGAAGGGGTCATCAAAGTACAAGTAAAATTAAATAAGCAGTGTTCTGATTTGCCCTTGTATGTAGTGAAAGTTGATGCACCTCCACTGTTTGGTAGAGAGTGGCTGAGAGTTATTAAACTGAACTGGAAAGACTTAAAGACTGTGCATGCCTGCCATTGAGCAAAGAAAGAAAGACAACTTAAAGACGGTGTTAAAGAGACACTCAGCTGTTTTCTCTACAGAGTTAGGCACAATGAAACAGATCAAAGCCACACTGACTGTTAGACCTAACAGTGTACCCAAATTCTGCCCGCCACGTAATGTGCCCTATGCTCTTCGACCTCGGGTGGAGGCCGAGCTGAAGTGCCTAACTGATTTTGGGGTGATCTCACCATTGGAGAATAGTGAGTGGGCCACACCTGTGGTGCATGTAATCAAGAAGGATGGCACAGTGAGACTTTGTGGCGATTTCAAGGTCACCCTCAACCAAGCTCTCTGCGTGGATAGATATCCAATACCCCGCCTTGAAGACATTTTTGCCTCTCTAGCAGGAGGGCAACACTTCAGTAAGTTAGACCTATCAAATGCCTATCTACAGATAGAGGTAGAAGAGAAGTGTAGGAAGCTGCTGACTATCTTCACACAAAAAGGGCTATTCCGCTTTAATCGCTTTAAGGCTATGGACCAAGTACTGCTCGGACTGCCTTACACACACTGTTACCTGGACGACATCCTCATCAGTGGTCCTGATGAACAGACTCACCTCAAAGCGCTGGATTCAGTCCTGGGCAGGCTAGAGGAGTATGGCCTGCATCTCAAACAAGAGAAGTGTCTGTTTTTCCAGGAGTCTGTGGAATACTTGGGCCACATCATTGACGCGGCTGGGCTCCACAAATCACCAGAGAAGGTACGTGCTATTGTGGAAGCACCAGCACCATGTGATGTCAGCCAGCTACGTTCGTTCTTAGGGATGCTGAACTATTATGGACGCTTCATTCCTGATCTAGCCACTGTCCTAAAACCACTAAATGAACTGCTTAACAAAGGGAAGCAATGGCAGTGGACAGTAGACTGCGAGTCAGCTTTCCAGAAAGCAAAAGCACTCCTTGTATCCCAGGAACAATTGACGCACTACACGCTTCACCATATGGGGTCGGAGCTGTGCTCTCGCACGCTATGCCTGATGGAGAGGAACGACCTATAGCGTATGCTTCACGAACACTCAGCAAGGCAGAACAAAACTATGCTCAGATAGAGAGGGAAGCGCTAGCGATAGTCTTTGGAGTTCGCAAGTTCCATCAGTACCTCTATGGTAACACGTTTACCCTACTCACTGACCATTGCCCGCTGACCTCCATCCTGAGTCCAGTGATAAGCACACCGTCAATGGCTGCAGCCCGAATGCAGCGCTGGGCACTCCTCCTATCAGCGCATGATTATACCATCCAATACCGGAAAGGTGCACTACATGCAAATGCAGATGGACTTTCACGCTTACCACTCTCCCACACACATAAAGAGAAGCTAGGCGCAGTAGAGGTGTTCTACACATCTCAGTTGGACACACTACCAGTCAGTAACACCGAGATCAAACGTGACACCCTGTTTGACCCCACCTTGTCTCGGGTCCAAGAAATTGTCTCAACTGGTCATTTTCCAGCTGCAAAGGACGCAGGCGAAGAGCTGTCGCCCTATCTGTTATGCCGGCATGATCTCACCATACAACAGGGATGCCTCATGTGGGGTATGAGAGTGATTGTGCCACCTAAACTGTGCCCCCGGGTTCTGAAAGAGCTCCACACAGCACATCCAGGTGTAGTGAGGATGAAGAGCTTGGCACGCAGTTATGTGTGGTGGCCCGGCATCGACTCTCAAATTGAGCTTCACGCTAAATCCTGCCCCCGTGTCAAAGCGTGCAAAAAGCACCTGGGCTAGCACCTCTACACCCTTGGGTGGCCCTCCAGTCTTTGAGAAAGGATACATGTGGACTTTGTAGGTCCTTTTGAAGGACATATGTACCTGATCACTGTGGATGCCCATTCCAAGTGGCCTGAGGTGCATATCATGGACAGCACCACAGCCAGCAAGACCATTCAAGTGCTCAGGGGCCTCTTTAGTCGCCATGGAGTGTCAACGGACCTCAGTTCTGCTCTGAAGAATTCAGTGCATTCTTGAAGTCCAATGGAGTCAAACACATCCGCTCAGCGCCGTATCATCCTGCTACCAATGGCTTGGCCAAGCGTTTTGTGCGCACATTCAAACAGGCTTTAACCCTTTGTTGCCAGCCCCTAAAATGGCCGATTTAGGGTGCTTTCAATTAAAGCAGTGATGTAGGAACACTTTGTAACATATATTAATGTGTGATATCTCATTTTAAAGCTAATAGTAAGAGGTACAACACCGCACACAGTTTTTTCATTTTTCAAAGATTTTTCTTTATTAAAAATATATATTTATGCACATTTTTATTAATTATGAGCATACATTATGTACAATTTCTCATCTGAAGAGCTAAGTATACATATTTATTACAAAATTTCAACTACAAATCAAAACATACTCAATCAGCCATATCTTCCTAAAAGTTCAGCTTGATCTGAGCAAAACCTCAAATATTACAGCCCAATATCTGGCGTCCTCCACATTATGTACATTTCAAAATTCCAGTAAAATTCAGTGTGATAAAATATGTCCAGTTTGTAGCGAAGGGAGAGCGTGGTCACCCCACATGGATTTGAACCTGGGTCTACAGGGTACCAAACATGCACTCTGACTGCCATACCAATGAGCCAGGCTCCATAATGTGGCAGTCAGAGCACACTCATCTGTAGTGACGGCACTTCGTCACACTGCCCTCCACTTCGGGAAGTGCACCCTTGCGCTTCATGCACATAGGCATTCCTCGCGCATCCACCAACCGTACTTCTCCCATCCAGAGTGCCCCCTTGTCCAGAGTGCCCCCCCCCACGTGCTTCACCCATCTATGGGGCCCCTCACACAGGGGTCAACCTACCTGGGGGTCCCTCATACAGTGTTATGGCCACGCCTCCGATGACCTCTAGGGAAGCCATCCCACCTCTGACATCATTTGTAGCGAACAGAGAGCATAGTCAACTCACCTGGCCTGGCTACAGGGTGCCAAACATTCACTCTGACTGCCATACCAAAGAGCCTGGCTCTTTGGTATGGCAGTAAAAGTGCATGTTTGGCATCCTCTAGAACCGGGTTGATTCGGAGGGAGGGAGGGCGGGAGAGATAAAGAGAGATAGAGGGGGGAAGAGAGGGGAGAAGAGAGAGAGAGAAGAGAGGAGAGAGAGGTGACTATGCTCTCTGTTCGCTACAAATAGTGTCAGAGGTGGGATGGCTTGCCGTGAGGTCATCCGAGGCATGCCCGTAAAACTGTATGAGGGGACCATGGGCTTTGGGCAAGGTCTACCATGTCACGGGAGCGGCTCAAAGCCCTGATGGCCATGTTACATGTAGTGGACCCCAGTGCTGAGGATGGAAATGATAAGCTGAGAAAAGTCAGAACTTTCCTTGACCATTTCAAGGAGCGCTGCAAAGCTCTGCATCAGCCCTTACAAAATGTGTCCGTTGATGAGCGAATGGTGAAGAGTAAGCCCAGATCTGGAATTTGTCAATTTGTCAAGGTTCAACTCTCCTGGCTTGAAGGCCTCTTGGCCCTTTCCCTCTTGGTCTCACACCTCTCCCTCTCGCTGGTCTTGGGTTGGCTGCCAGATTTTCAGGAGCACCCTCACCGCTGCTCTCCTCGTGCCTAATATTGCCATTACCTAAGCTGAAAATCAATTGATCAGAAAAAGGAACAGTTCATTTTCTATTCTTCTTTTACACTCATATATATATATTATTGTACAGGCGTGAAATTACAAGCACACAAAACATTGAAGTCTCAAATCAACAACAAAATATTGACAGAACTACACTAACTAACAACACTAAAACCATAAGTTACCGTCAAAATTGTTCATGAATTAGGTTAGAAAATTATCTTGAAAGAAAAATAAATACTCCTTTATCTTTTCTTCTAAATTTCTTGTAAGTCCCTGCTTGCTTATGCCTTTCAAACGCCTAAATGAAAACCCAGTAACATGTTGTTTGCTATTAGTACAAGGTGCGTACTACAGCTTTGCGGTAAACGAAACACATGTGAATGTTCGCCCTCAAATGTCTTATAAATCTACAAATCTAGCCAAGTTGATAGCCGAACACAAAACTAAATGCAAAGGTTTGATGAAGTTTATTATTTACTCCGAGAAACAAATGAGAAAAGCATGCATTGCATGTATGTATTGTGTGTATTTACGATGAAACGTACCTTGTGATAGAAACGGAGTCGGAGAGTACTTTTCTCCGGCGCTTTCTCCTTCCAATACTTTTTTCCACTAGAAATCCATCTAATACCACTGTGTACATTGCTTTCTTGGTCACTCATCATTCATTATAAATGCTGCCTCTGCTTGTCCTGAAAATCGCTGTTGCTCACTGAGGTGTCGCTTACTTGCGGACGCCATGTTTGTTTTTCCAACCTCAAAGTCACGTAACTCGCGTAGCTTGATTTGACAAGCTCTGTGGGACTAACCAATCAATAAAATGGATTTAAAAAGCATGCAATCTGATTGGATAGGTCTTGAGGCTTTTGTAAAAAAAAGGAAGGATATTAACACGGGTCGGCACCAAAGGGTTAAAAGCATCCAAAGGCACCGGAATGGTGCAACAACGCCTTGACACGTTCCTGCTGGCATACCGCAACATCCCCCACACCACAACAACTGAAACGCCAGCCATGTTGTTCCTTGGACGCAGGCTGCGTTCTCGTCTGGATTTCCTGAAACCCACACTGCAAAAACTGCTTTTCTAACCTAGGGTTATTATTCTTATATTAAGATGAAAAAATCTAGTTGGTCTTGTTTTTAGCAAAATTGGACTTACCTAGTGTTGTCTTGATAAGGTTATTTTTACCTATTTCAAGCAAATATTACTTGCGCTGCCTTGATAAGCACATTTGAACTTAATTTGAGTTCTTTAACACTAGATATGAGCACTTTATCTTAAAAGAATCCATTTCAAGTGTGGTAGTCTTATTTTAAGCAATAGTGTCAAGTTGAAAACGTCTCATTTCAAGCAATAAATTCACTTGTTATTTTCTTATTGCATTAAAGGTCATAATTCAAGTTATTTTTAACTAGATATGAGTTTTAACAACCACTTAATTGCATTACGTAGTAAAAGTGACCTAAATCACTTAAAAAACACAGTCAAATATACTTGCGATAATTGTGGATTACCACTGATCAC
The DNA here is from genome assembly GCF_900700415.2 of Clupea harengus. Taxonomy (NCBI): domain Eukaryota; kingdom Metazoa; phylum Chordata; class Actinopteri; order Clupeiformes; family Clupeidae; genus Clupea; species Clupea harengus. Next base: position 17,446 of record NW_024879580.1, read on the forward strand.
AAGATGCTCAGTCAGAAACGTTGTCATAAACCACAAGTTTTCCTCAAACTCGGTGGCAGGATCGAATTCACTCGAACGCACCCAACACATCTCAAATGTCGCTTGAGCTGCATGCCAGTGATGTGAACTGAAGCAAGTACAAGAGCTGTGCCTTTCGACTTAAAAAGCTAAAGGTAAGTTAACATAATTTAACCTCTGCCTACTTTGGTAATTCGTCAGCAATATTGAAAACAAAAATGTTTGTAAAAGACCAAGACTTCTGGTTGAAGTTATTAACTTGTTAGCAAACTAAGCTAGCACACTTGACGTCAGCTAAGACAGCTAACCTAGCACAATAATTCAATTGAAGCCATGTCGACTGAGCTAACGTCTCTCATATGTTTTAAACTAGTGCCAGGTAATACAATGTCAGAAAGTGTCCCTAGTAGTCTTGTCTGTAAAAAGTAAGCGAGTTCAGAGGATTCATTTAGTGTGAATGTTGGTGATATAATAGCTAGTAGCTGCAGTTAGCTCTTAGCTAACTAGCTACTCTATAGGTTAAGGATCCCCCACCCTGAGTGAAGCTTCGACTTGAAGTTGAAGATTGTTTTCTTTCTGAAAGAGTAACAACCCTTTTCTTTAAATTACAGATGGAGCAATTGGACAAGACAACACAGTCACTTCTGGAAGGTAAGTCTATGATAGTACATATGATAGAAGATGGTTAGATAAAGCCAAAGATTGTGGCTAGACTGGCTATGCATGGTTTCCCTAGAAGTGAATAGTTAGTTAGCTGGCTGGCATGGAGTGGCAGTAAGAAATGTAATAACAAAAATAGTAATAATGTGTAAGGGATAATGTACAGTGAGGTGGTCATTATCGCGGCATAGCCGATATGCTACTGGGTGGATGACATGACACATGGTTTTTCTGTAATGAAGTGTGAATGTTTATTTAGATGCATTTTACCACTTAAACAACACATGGTAGTAAAGCATATTATGGTACTTTGTTTTAAACTTATGATTTTGTATGAAATATCTGTTATGTTTTGATTATATTTTAAGGTGAATACGCAAAATGTCCTGCGGTGTGACCGTAACATAGGTGAAGCATTAAACTTACATATGAACAAAATAAACCAGAAATATCTGGAGCAGCTAATAACTGCCTTGGCATTATATTGTATATATTTACATTATTAATATTAGGTTTTAATATGCGCAAAACTAGTAAATTAGAATTTACAGCAAAATAACTTTCGTAACACAAATGCTGTCCTGTGGCGTGACATGGAAAATCAGATTTTTGAAACGGCAGTTACATGGACAACTATAGGGGTCCTTAATCAACCCCCCCTACCAGGAAGCCCCCCAGATGTTGGAATGTACAGTGAAGGTTAAAAGGTGAGTGTTTACCTCTGATTAATTTCATAAATTTCACTGTTTCTGTCAGACAATGAATGTGTCATTTTTTGAGAGTCCTGTAGTGTGACAGCTGTAGTTCAAAATTTGTAAAAAATATATTTTTTAAATTAAACATATTAAGGTTAAAATGGTGTAATTATTCAGTTAGCATAATAGCTAAGGTCAGTCTTGTATAGCAATAACTCAAAATGGCCACAACGATGAAAATGTCCTGCGGTGTGACGGCCATGTCATGTGGTGTGACGGTCATGTCCTGTGGTGTGACTACTCTGTCCTGTGGTGTGACCTAAATAAGTTAGATGTCTTGTTTGGTCTTTATCTGTTATTCTTTAAATGTTATATATATTAGGTATTTGAGTCAATGTGACATAATCATTTATTGTATGTGGAATGTTAACAATCACATTAAAGGTCTTTTTGTCGATTTTTATAGCATGAGCAAAGAAAGGACTAAGCAGTACCGGGAAAGGTTAAACCAGGATGAAGCCAGGCGTGAGGAAATCCTTAGGGAGAGAAGAAGAAAGTAAATAAGCTGATAATAGGGAAAGGGAGTTGAGGCTTTCTTTAAAATGTACACTTTGTGTAGAAACTGTGCAACAACTGTCTCTGCTTTATCAACAGATATCAAGAAAAGAAAGCTAAGGGAGAAATTCCACCAAGAAATATAAGTTGCCTCCCAAAACAAAAAAAAGAAAAGCGTCGTGAAGAATGGAGGCAGACAAAGGCAAAGAACAGGAAGAAGAAGAAGGATCTGGCAGCTATTTTAGACATGACTCCCCCATCACCTGAAGGACTTGTCTATGGTTCTCCTGTGCATGGTTCTCCTTCTCTATCTCCCATTTCAAGTCCTTCTATTCTGTCAACAATCAGCCATAACCTTCCCTTAGCCCATCCACCAAGCAATAGGCGGAAGAAAACAGTGTGTCAAGCCAAATTGAGAGCCAAAGTCAAGAAGCTGGAAAAAGAGAACATGACGCTTAAATCAGAGCTGGATGGCATAAGAAAAGTGAACAGCAAAATGAGGGTCCAAAAGCATCGCTGGGGCAAAAGTAAGGAATCTGCCCGTCAATCCACCATCAGACGAGCAAAGAAAAAGGTTGCTGCAGAAAAAAAACAACAAGTTATTCATTTTCTAACCAGAGATGAAAACAGTAGGCTATTGGCGGGAAAAAAGGATACCGTAGGGCGCAAAAATAAAATGCAGCGGCGTGTTCTGACCAACACATTATTGGAGCTCCACACCAAATTCAGCCAGGAATGCACCTTGGTGCATCAGATGTCATACCGTCAGTTTGTGAGATACAGGCCCAAGCACATCACGGAGGCCAGACCCACAGACAGGAATACTTGTGCATGTTATCAGCATGAGAACATGCATCTTCTCATAGAGTGTTTGGTACGTAAAGGCCTGATCACAACTAAGAGCCTTTCCCATCTTCTGTCTGAGATCACGTGCAATGCTGAAGATCAGCAGTGTATGAAGAGGCAGTGCACAAACTGCTGTTTTGATGAGGTGCAGCTCAACACACATGATACCTCTGAATTGGCAAGGTGGGAGCAGTGGCAGCGAGAAGATGTGACTGTGGGTGACAAGGTGTACAAAAACTGGGTGAAGAAAGGGGTGAGTGGAACACTGGGACAACTTGCAGAGGCCTTCTATCATGCCTTGGAGTCGATAGCATCCCACCAGTTTAACTGGATGCACCAAGCACGGAAAATAAGAGAGTTGAAGGGAAATTTGCAGGAGAACGACCTAGCTTTACATATAGACTTCTCTGAAAACTATGGTTGTAAACTTAATACTGAGATACAAGCTTTTCACTTTGGTGGAAGTAGGAGCCAGGTTACCCTCCATACAGTTGTAGCATACACCAAAACGGCCACTCAGAGCTTTGCAACCATATCAAAGTCTCTGAGGCACGATGAGCGTGCTGTGTGGGCTCACTTACAGCCGGTCATTGAGGACCTCCAGACGCAGCATGGCTCACCGTTTGAGTCACTCCATGTAATCAGCGATGGTCCTGTGACGCAGTACCGCAATAAGACCAACTGTTTCCTGATGAGTACTGTGCCATTTACCTGGGGGTTCCAGAGTGTAACATGGAACTACAGTGAAAGAAGTCACGGAAAAGGGGCTCCTGATGGGGTCGGAGCTTGTGTGAAGCGGATGGCAGACCAGGTTGTGCTAAGGGGACATGATTTGCAAACTGCTGAGGCCCTGTTTGACTTCTTGTCCAGCAAAGATGGGATGAAAATCCAAATTAAATGGATAGAGGAAAAGGACATTGCTGAATTTGACACACTGCTCCCTCCTGTCCTACCAGCTGTGAAGGGTATACTGGGCACACACCAGATTTTCACTACGACACCGGGGGAAATATTTCACAGAGAAGTCAGTTGCTTTTGCAGCTATCCCAAAGTGTGTGACTGCTTTAACGTCAAACAAGTCACAATGACCACTGACAGTCCAGGTCAAGAGGTGAGCACAGTCCCTCCCTCCCAAGATGAAGATGATGAAGGTGACCAAGACTTGTTGGAGGTGGGAAAGTTCATCATTGTCAAATATGATGAGAAGCGATATGTGGGCCAAATCTCAGATATTCAGGGAGAGGACATACAGGTGAATTGTATGGTTCAGCATGGACAGAAGAATACTTTCCAGTGGCCTGACAAAGATGATCGCATCTATTACTCTCGTACCAACATAATTGGGGGGATATCTGAGCCTGAGCCCTGTGGTAGAGTGGCAAAATTAGCCCAACTGGATTGGCTCATGTTCAACACATAGCTTTTTCTAACATGATTTCAATGACATTCTACTGAGAAGCAAGATATGTTTTGTCTTCTTCTTTTTGACGATTATAGAAGTGATGCCTCTAATATGTTGATTATTCAGTATGTCTTGTTCACTTTTAGTTCAAATTCATGCTCTTAGAAACAATATTTTAATTATATTTTGATAAATGTTAAGTTAAAAATGCAAATGGTTTTGTTTGTTACAAAAGTACTTAATACATTTTACCAATAAAGTTCATACAATGTCTCATCTCTTCCTGTGGTGTGACGGCACGTCCTGTGGTGTGACATCACTTCAAATACAATTAAATTACTTTTCCTAATGTTAACTAACTTTTATTATTATGTGCATATGAAAATATTGCATAATTTAACTACCAAAAAGAAAGCAGACATTTTAATTAGGTTTTTTTTTTCATTTTATAGAATATTTCCACTAGAGTGAGTGATGAAAGATGGCACAAGTGAATAATCAAATAAAAAAACAGCTGTGAAAAATAATCATATGCAGAATTTTAATGAACATTCTGAAAGAGTACTTCTTAAACTTTAAACATACCTAATTTGTACTTGAAATCAATAATAGCAAAATATTTTAATTTTGTCATAGTGACATGTCACACCGCAGGACAAATTGTGGCTGAAGCTATTAGAAAAGCTTCAAAAATAATGAAATTATACAAAAAATCAACGGAACACTAGCAGTTTAAAAAAAATCAGCATTTGAACATTATAATTTCACACAACTGTAATCCTCATTAGAACTTTATTTAAAAAAAATACTGTTTCACCCTTATATGTCAATTACCCTACTACACTTTTCCTTGAATCTCAGCAAACTGGTGGTTGTCACTGGAGGGTTCTAACACCACTACATTTGTCATTTGTATAAGTGACCCATTACATTGACTTGCAGCTTACTCAGTGCTCTTATGTATCCATAGTTTCAGGGTCATCATAAATATTGCACATTAACGTATACCACTTTGTTTGCAGCTGCACAGGCCATTGCCTTGTTGGAGGCGCTCCCAAAAATGTTCCCTTCCCCAACCGCCCCTCCAAGAAAACTCAAATCGGCAAGTGAGGCACTGTACCATGTTCTTGAGGTGGGTTTTAGTGTGAGTACATAATGCTTTCATTTGTGAATTTCATGTGTGTGGTTTAACTTCATTCTGCCCCCCTCCCCCAATTTGTTGCTTTCAGCCATCTGAGGACGCCAATGTCTTCTTGCGTAACTGATGACCTTGCCAAGGGACATGCTTCTGGAATCCCTCATGATACTGATGGGATGCTACTATGTGTTCCAGTTAACAAATTCCAAGTGTATTGCTAGGCTATTGTCCATAATACAAACAGAGGTACTCAAAGATTTTATTCACGAGAGTGACAAGACGACAACATATAAAAAGGTGCTTGCTGACTGTCAAGCATTCATCCAAACCTAGTCTGTCTCTCCCTCTCTCTTTGTCAACCTCCTACTGTATGTCACTCTTCTGTATGTCACTCCCCCCCCCCCCCCCCCCCCCAACTCTTTCTCTATATGTCTGGAGGTCAGGACAGCACACAATAACACAACATCCAATGTTTTTCCAGCTACATTTGTCAATGATTTGTTGACTGTTTGATGAATTCTGACTGTTTGATGTGTTGCTGAATTGTCATCGTTTATGTAGATGTCAATGTACCTTATGTCTGACAGTTTACTTAAATCATTATGTGTAATATGTAATTAAGTACATTTAAGCATTCTGATGCTTATTATTGTTCACTACTCTCAAATGGCTGTTATTGGTTTTCTTCATTAACAGGCTAATAAAACAGTGATAAATAATGTGTTGTGTCACGTTTCCTGATTTTTAAGAGCTTGTGGTCTGATTTTAAGTAACTTCATGCTTAAGAAGTACTCCAGGTTTGGGTGATGACAGACTTCTTTGGAAGTTACTAGATGACTCGAAATCAGTGTTGTCAGTCTAAATTTCACTTTTATTATTGTGGTCCTATGTAAAAGCCTGAATTGTCTCTTATTTTAAGTACTAATGCCTCAGAAGTTCACTAGATTTGAGTGACATCAGGCTTATTTTGAGGTAGCTACATGGTTTGAAATGAGTGGAATTAGTCTTATTTCAGGACATTCTGTGCTTGAATTGTCTTATTTCAAGTACTAATGCCTCAGAAGTTCACTAGATTTGAGTGACATCAGGCTTATTTTAAGTAACTACATGGTTTGAAATGAGTGGAATTAGTCTTATTTCAGGACATTCTGTGCTTTTGGAGTAATTGTGAAGGCTGTCTTATTTTAAGAAATCTTAACAAGTCAAATTTGCTTAACGCACTGGCAGCCAAATTGGCTTGTTTTAAGCAAAATTATGCTTAAATATGTAATAATTTGTCTTAAATCTAGAGTGGCATTTTTTGCAGTGCAGTGTTGCTGGAACAGTGCACAGATCACAGGATGCCCAACAACAACGCCGCCACCAACACTCAAAGGACAGGCAGTTTGATGTTGGGAAATCAGTCCTTGTGCGTGACTATAGGAAGGGGGAGGAGAAGTGGACACAAGGTATTGTTGTGGAAAAGACAGGCCCAGTGTCGTACAGGGTAAATGTGGGAGTACCAGGGGTATGGAAACGCCATGTGGATCAGATGCTGACACGCCCCGATCCAGAGCTGCAGCAGACTGCAGTGAACCTTTCTCTACCAGAGGACCTATCTCAGAGTGATATCTGCACCACACTTCACTCTAAAACACCTCACCCACAAGAGCCTGACGATCGAGTTCCTCAGCACACAGACTCTCCAAAACCACACCAGTCCACTGAACCACCACAGACTGTTGTAACTGCGGTAACAGAGACAGTAAGACGCTATCCTGTGAGGAACACTCAACCACCCGTACGTTACGGTACTGAGTGAAAACATTGTATAATTAATATAACGCTGTAAGACTGTGAGTTCTGAGACATATTGTTTCCAGTATACTAGGACATCCCCATCATTATTATTATTTGAGCTGTAATCTTTTCTGTTGTGTTGAGAAAATATCCTTTGTGTTTATTGACAACATATCTTAGCGGGGAGGAAATGTTATGTACGAAGCAGAATGTGCTTTGTTTAGGGTGACCACCAGGTGGCACCTCTGTCCTGTATAAATTCACGTTCCTAATAAACCAGACTAGCTAAGTTGTAGAACAAGCTACAAGGTTTCGTGTCCCTCTCTGCGTGTGCATGTGAATGATTGCATCTAGTTAAAACATACAGGGAAAATGACAGCTGTGAAGGCCAAGAAAGAGTTGGATAATAGCAGAAATGAGGTTGTTGCTTTGACCAAAGAGGTGGGGGCTTTAAAAACAGAG